>NC_140176.1:36150548-36345548 GCF_963971535.1 Notolepis coatsorum | reverse complement strand
GGCTGGCAGCCTAAGTCAAGCTTAGTAGCCTCTCCAACTAGAACGGTGTCACATGAAACAACAGCACCTCTCATAGCATCCTTCCCACACTCCTCCTCCAATTCGTTCATGGCCTCAGCCACCGTACAGGCTGGGAAGACCTTGAGACACTGCGCTGCCATATCATCTCCTGTCACATGCTTCTCCGGCACGCATGTCAACTCTGGTTTCACCACCGGGCCTAACACAAAACCACAATCAAGAGAATCATTATGCAGAGGTACATCCACAGTGTGCTTTCCAAAATTCTCAACAGGTACACATTTTAATTCAACAAAGAATGTGTCACTAAGTGTAATGTCCCAAGTCGAAGTATCAACAACATCACTTTTGTCCTTTGACATTTCTCGTGCCACAGCACACACAGGAAACACTCCTGGATGTTTCTGTGCCAGCTCATTAGAGACCTCAGAAACCACAGGAATGGGAGTTACAACCGGAGAAGCCAACACTTTGTCACCAGCCAAATCATTCCCTAGAATGAAGGACACCCCCTTAATGGGAATGTGAGAACATACCCCCACAACAACATTGCCTGATACTAAGGGAGAATTGAGCGTGACCTCATGCAAAGGTGCATCCACAAATCCACCTCCAAAGCCCCGAACAACGACACCGGAATGCAAAGAAGAGTTTTCTGAAAACGGCAAAACCCCCTCCAGAATGAGGGACTGAAAAGCACCGGTATCTCTCCAAATTGTTATAGCCTGTTTGGACTCTAGTGCAGGGAAACAAATCCATTCATCCTAAACCTTGAGGAACCCTCGAGGTCTTTGTCCACACGTTTGATACTTTCCCCATCTAACGTTGGCATAGGCGTCCTGCATATGGTTTCTACCAGAGCCACGGTTCTGAAATTTTTCTGCTCAAGCACCGGGCATCCAGCAACGATATGACCAGGTTCTTTACAGTAAAAACAGATAATCCCTTCTGGGAATGCACCAGCAGAACCACCCCGCCTAGGAGGTGAAGTTAACTGACCAGCAGACACAGGTTTTGGGAAACGGCCCCCCTGAACAGGACGCCTATCCCCGGACTCAACACGGTAGTCCTCCAAAAACACGGACTTGTGTGTCAACACAAACTCATCGGCGAAGACAGCGGCGTCGCCTATCTTCGATACCCCACGCTCATTTAGATGTGTGGAAACGGTATCAGGAACACATCTTTTAAATTCCTCTAGGAGAATCAACTGCCTAAGCTGCTCTCTTGACTCTGCCTTCTGAGAAGTGCACCACCTGTCAAACAGGTTCTCCTTCTCCCTACCAAACTCAACATAAGACTGCCCCTCCTGCCTGCGATAACCTCTAAAACGCTGACGATAGGCCTCGGGGACCAACTCATAAGCCCTCAATATGGAAGCTTTAACAAGCTCATAATCAGCACTTTGTTCAAGGGACAGAGCAGTGTAGGCTTCTTGTGCCCTACCAACCAAAACACATTGCAGCAGCAGTGTCCAGGCGGTATCAGGCCACTTCAATGTGGTTGCCACCCGTTCAAAAAGGGGAAAATAAAAGTTGAAAGTTTCATTATGCATTATGTGTTGAGTACTGACTTTTAATAATTTTTGTTTTGCAATAATTAAAAAAAAAAAAAAAAAAAAAAAAAAAGGGGAAAATATCTTTCCACGTCTTTCTCAAAAAATGGTGGCACCATCCTAATATTCCTGCCTACATCAAACCCGGAACGTGACTCTGGATGCAGAGCACCCGCCTGTAAGACAGCGTGCTTATAATCAAGCTCCTTTTGCGCACGCTCGTGCTCTAAGTCCTTCAAGTAACGCTCTTGTTGTAGCTGCCTCTCCTTAAGCTCACGCTCCTTAAGCTCACGCTCACGCCCATGCTGCTCACGCTCACGCTCATGCTCATGCTCCTCTCTCCTCTCCTCACGCTCTTGCTGTAGTTGTCTTTCCTTAAATTCTAACTCTTTAATCCTCCACTCAGCCTCTGCACCAGATAATAGCGGAGACGCGCCAGACGAAGGAGGCTCCTCCACCCTCTCCTCAAGCACCTGCTCTCTAATGAGTAACACCCTTAAAGCACTCAAGGCAGACGGTTTCAAACGTTTCTCACTGGGAGTAAGCTCGACCTTGTAGTGCACAGCAAGCTCGAGAAGCTGTTCTTTTGAAAACCTCTCCAACATGTCATGTGAAGGGTGATCCACAAAATCCCTAACGGAAGCCATCTTTTCTGCACCAGCGCCACAACCCGTTCACTTTAGAGTCACCAAAAGCTGCCAAAAGCACCCTAGCACACACACAATCCACCTAAAGAGCCACAAAAGAAACACTAAAGAACCACTGAAGAACGACTAAAGAACCACGACGAACCACTGAAGAACCATACAGAATGCCAAAGCCACTAATAATAATCATAAAGGGACGCAGTGGCAAAGTGTGCCACGGAGCGCACATTTCAAGGACGCAAAAAAAACATAAAAAAAAAAACCACACCCACCCCAAATAGACGTGTCATACACTCAGGGTGTTAGGTGCTACCAGGTATGCTCACCAAACACTCAAACAAACAAAATAAATCCAACAAAAAAAATTCCAAACAGGTGCGCCTTCTAACTTGATGTGACTACATATGCTTCTACGTCTAAACTGCAGAAAAAACTGGCCTACCACATGTCTACCCTAAGAAACACTAAATCAAGCCCTACCACACTACCTGTGTTTCCTGGCCGCCCTAATCTACCTACCCTTAAACTAATGCCCTGTAGACCTAACTTTCTTCAACCACACCTGCTACCAGTCAAAGATCATATACCAATCATTTCATTGACCGCCCCAGGAGTACGTGGTGCACCGGACGCTAACCAACAACCAGAAAATAATGTCCCTATCTACATGTGGTGCCTACTAAACTATATATTTTAACAGCATAAGTAGTCACATCAAATTACAAACAAATACGGCATACTCACCTGTTTGATGAAATGGCTCAGCCCGCACGTTACACCATATGTAACGAACACCACCCAAACCATAATACGATGACACCCCGTGCAACACAAAAAAAAAAACACCAAACAAAGTTCTAGGGGTAAAAGATCCCGGACGAGCCCCCAACTGTTACGACCCTGGCTCATGGGTACGCAACCTATGTGTAACCAACACCAAAACCCTGTGCTCTAACTCAAAATGCTACTAAACCAAGGAACTATTAATGTAAATGTAAACTAAGGTACTAAGGTAAACCAACGGACAAGGACTGGAGAAACTAACAGCTCTTTCTCTAAGCACAGACAGTGCATGTGTGTTACTAGGTCTGCCTTTAAAGCTCCCCAGCAGGTAACCAATCAGCACTAATTGGCTAATTGGCAGGCCTCACCTGCATGCCCGGTGACACAGGAGTGATCAGGCCTCTAGTACATAACACACACACACACTCACCTCCCCCCACTGACCCCCCTTCCTTCCCCACATCCCTACTCAACCTAGTCGTCTACTGTAGGGCACAAGGGATCATGGATAATGGATCTCAAACCCTGCCCACTTTTGTTGATCCTCCGATCACGACTGTCGCTTCCCTCAGACAGACTTCATCTGAGACGGGTCAACTACATCATATCCTCTGTGTTGTGAAGGGCCAGATTAAACCGAATATATATATTTATTTATATATATATATTTAATTGTATTTGTATATTCTCTAATATTCCCTGATATCCCTTGTATATTCCTTGTACAATATGCATTGAATATCCATTCTAGCCTACTGAACATCCCATAATAGTCTCCATTCTACTATTGGTCGAGACCTTGGTGCCAGGCTGCCATACCCCTCAGACCCAGTTCAAACGTACCGCTCAACATGTACGAACAAGTCCTAGTTCCGCGTAGGAATCTGGCTACCGCACCACTAATGGGACTATTTGTTCATAGTGCGTATATATACTGCGCTACTAAAGTAGGACTTTCTTTTCAGTCCAGTTTCTTACCCTCCAATAGAGTCACAGACGTAAAGCCTCCCCGCGACGCCACGTGTGGGAGTAAGGCCAAGTTCGCCTACCATCGGTATTGAGACATCGTGTATATTAATATTTGAATAGTCATATTTGGCACTATATCGTCGAGTTGGACGTAGTCTATTAAGCTAATAATAGTCTGTTAATATATAGTGCTTCGTACGGTGAGAATACTACCGTAGTCAGTACCCCATCGTTTCAGGCAGAGAACTGGCTGCTTATCCAGGGTGGTTGACCCCACGTGAAGCTGCACCCGAGGAGCCCCAGAGCCGACGAGCGAGTGGACCTGTATACCGGATTATTCTACCGACGACAGCCCGCCTTCCCAGACACGGATTATGCTTTGTATACGTTGATTATTCCATGGATAAAGACCCCCGACACTGCCGTGTGTTGGAACCCCCCCCCCTGGAGAGGACGCAAGGTGAGGAGACGCTCTGCAAGACGAGGTCGCTTCACGTCTCTCCTCCGTGGACCGGAGGACGCCGGCCCACAAAGAGTCCACCTGCTTTCATCTGTGGTCCAAGGATCGCCGGCGCATTGAACGGCACTACAGTGGGTTCACCTGGGATACCCTTGGCCGGATGAGGCAGCCGGATTCTACCCCCCCCCCCCCCCCTTCCTACTCCTGTCGGCTTACAAGCGACCGGATTAACCCCCCCTAGTGTATCCAGTATATAATCATTAAAGTATCATTGCTGTTGTTCCTTAAACTATTCCAGGTCGTATATGTACCACCTGCGCCTTCAGAGATTGGACATTCTCTATTGATATACCGACGAATACTCTTGCCATAAAAGTGCATACTAATTCCCATTCATAAATGTGATTGATTTGATTAAGTGCTTGCTCTACACACCATCGCTGTGTAGAAATAAAGACCTATTTCTAATTCGTACATTTGTGTTGGATCCGTTTCATCTACGTGACAGTGTTCATCATAATATATTTATGCCGTGTACTGGGTGGCCGAATATTAAGTACAAAGGTAGTGGTAGTAAGTATCATATCTAGCAATACAGTCAGGGAATTGTACCCCTCAGTTACAATTGGTCCTTCGAGCCGGAGGGTAATTAGTGTAATATTAATATAGTGTTATTAATATTGAAATGGCCTATGATGAACACTCCACGAAACGATCCTCCTAACCAACGCCCGCAGCGCGAACGACGGCTCCCTCAGTACTTAGAGGCTTACGCTGTCAGTCAACAACCTAGTCTTCTACTAACAGTAAACGCGGTAAAACTAGAAAGTAAAAGTATGTCTAACCCCAACGCCCAGACTACCCCGACCATAGAGGCCCCTACGGGTTCTAATGTAACTGACCAAGTTCACGGTGGGGACCAGTGGGAACCAGACATGACTTCACACCCCGCCAGTACTGAAGAAGTAGTCCCCGATGAGTCCCGGGAGGAATACAACGCTACCGAGAGAGAACTCGGCACGGAAGAAGACGGGGAGAGCACCGTGGAGATAGAGCTCCAAGGCTCCGCAAGGAGTACCCCGAGGGAAGGCTCCCCTATACAACCGCCTTCTCCCAGCAAGGCAGAGAGGACCCTACAGCAGGCCTTCCTCATCAGCCTGAACGCCGCTGCTGAACGCGACCGACTGCAGATCCAGCAGCGGAGCGAAGAAGAGCATATACAGTACGTCTAGAAATAAGACGCATTCAGAGAGAAGAGAATGTGGCCCGAGACCGAGCAGACAGCCAGCGAGCAGCTGCTGGTGCTCTACGGGACGCAGAGCGCGACAGACAGCAAGCGCAACTAATAGAACAGCTGATCAGACGGACAACACCCTCTCCCTCCGCCAGAGGCTCCAGGAACTCGTCTAGACACACCTCCAGGGCGGCATCCCCTAGCCGAGTAAACAACCCTGAACTTGACCAACAGACGAGGTCTATACCCCCCACAGACCACCTCCCCCCACCGGTCCAAGCGAGACCTAGCAACCGGGAAGGAGCAGCATATCCTGTGGAGAGGCTAAACCAGAGACTACAAGCACTGGATGACCTAACTGAAGACGAAGAGGAAGAGGAGGAGAACCACGCCCGACGACAGCACAGTACTCTACCGGACCAGGAGGTCCGGTACAGCCCAGGCTATACTCCCGCGGAGCTGCGCTACAGACCCCCGACTCTATACCCGGGTGAGCACGACGCACGACCCGCACCGAGGAACAGCACCTGGACAAGCGGGCCATGGTACACTGCCGGTACCAGCCCATACCAAGGAGCGGGAGGAGACTCGCCTAGGAGGCCTCTCCCCCAACGCTCGCCGATGTATCCACAGTCAGCGTCATACATTGGCACGCCTATGGTACCCGACTTCACCCAAGAGAACCGGGCCCAGTATACAGAACTCCGCATGTGTCTGGAGACCATGTTGGTGGATGTATTGGATGAACGCCATAAATACGCCATCCTACTGAAGCACTTAAAGGTACCCCGCGCACATAATATAGCGCTCGCCTACGCGACTTCCACCACCCCATACACAGCAGCGCTGGTAGCATTGGACCAGAGGTATGGGCGCATATGGGATTACGTGATCCAGGAGATCCGACACATCGACCGCTTACCCCCAGCAATAGACAATCGAGCACTGGACGACCTGTCCATCAGAGTGCAGTCCCTGGTAGGGATGTTGGGAGCGCAGAGAGAGAAGGGGAGGCATGAACTTTACGCCAACTCAAAAAAAAAGTGCATACTAATTCCCATTCATAAATGTGATTGATTTGATTAAGTGCTTGCTCTACACACCATCGCTGTGTAGAAATAAAGACCTATTTCTAATTCGTACATTTGTGTTGGATCCGTTTCATCTACGTGACAGTGTTCATCATAATATATTTATGCCGTGTACTGGGTGGCCGAATATTAAGTACAAAGGTAGTGGTAGTAAGTATCATATCTAGCAATACAGTCAGGGAATTGTACCCCTCAGTTACACTCTGTATATCTCCTGTGATTTTTGTATTCCCTATTTATCCATTAAACCAAGGCTCATTAAAATATATGTGTTGTTAGGACCACCCACAAAGAGCCACACTTTACATCCTGTAATTTAAATAACGTTATTACCAAAATCTATGACCACAGAGTAGCCATTATTTAGAGTTGTGGAAAATAATATTTGCGTCTGGGATTTTTCAATGAAAATCATCCTTTGTTTCATCCCATAAAGGCTCACAAAGACTGGCTCAATGTTAAAGAGCAGGTACAGCATGTTTATCAACTGACTCCATTGTCTGCAAAGACCTTACAGCACTAACTAGTACCTGCAGATGTTCCAGTTTAACCCTCGAGTCACCCTTGCAATTCTGGTCAAATGGGTTAGGGTTTTCTTCACGTGTGTTTGTGGATAGCGTTGGCTATATTTTATGTATATGCCAGGAAAGTAGCTCAGTATCACATCTTTGACCTACATTACAATAATCCAAACAATCACTATTAAGCGCGTGAACAAACAACAAACGATTTACTTTTTATTTTATAGATTTTCCACAAATAAGGGAAGGACTCAAATAGAGTTGCATAGTTCAGGGTTTTATTTCAAAGTAGGTCTACACATGGTAGTCTTTTTTCAAAGTGGACTACTTTTTATTTTATAAATGTTCCACAAATAAGGGAAATACTCAAATATACCTGCATAGTTCAGGGTTTTATTTCAAAGTAGGTCTACAGACAGGCCCGGACTGGCCATCGGGAGCACCGGGATTTTTAATAATTTTAATTTTTTTTTTGCCAGGCCATTGTTTCTAGTTGTGGCGGCGGCGCAGCGCGATAGTTAGATAACCTAGGTGGGTGGGGAACAACCAGGATTTCACTGTCTGCGACAGAGTTGGAGAATTATCTGACTCTCTCCCTCGGATCACACACACACAATGGAGCCGTGCTGCCGCTTGTGATTGGTGGAGGCGGGACCAGGCGATACAACTGATTGACAGTGGAGGCGGCGAATGGAATGGCAGATGGCACTCTGCAGAATACTGTAACAGCCAGGCAGTGAGCCAGGTAGTTTTGTAATAATGAAAGGTCTGTTATTTAATGTTTGTGTAAGGGCTATTTTAACTGTTGATGGGTAGTGCATCAGTAAAGTGAATATGGTATTGTGCTCTTGCTCTGTTTGAATAGGTGGAGAGAGTGGTTAACTGTATTATAATAGTAAATAGACAAATATGTTGTGCTCTTGCTTTTTTCTTTTTGAAGGTGGAGAGAGTAGCATTGCTAGTGCCACAACAGTTTTATTTGAGGTTCATAACAGTACATTGTACTAAGCAATTGTTGGCTCATTAGTTTGTGATTCACATGCACTAAAATTCACCAGAATGCAGGAAATTAAGTCTTTGTAACAAAAAAAATCCTGGTGGGGGACCCCCAGACCCCCAGCTTAAAAAGTGGCCTGACTGGGGCTATATTTCGCGCTATATCTCCCGGTATGAATTATTTCCCCAGTCCGGCCCTGTCTACAGATGCCAGTGTTTTTCTCCTCTTCTGTGTTTTATTTTAAAATAGGTCTACACAGCCAGTCTTTTTTCTCCTCTTCATAAGAGTTTGAGGTTTTCCTTTGTTATAACAGGTAAAAACAGCAATAAAAAGTCAAACATCTTCTTTTTGTTGCTTTATAATTCCATTAATGCAACAAACTGTGTGCTATAGCCTAAGTATAAAGTATAATAAATCGCAAATTACTTTGGGTATGCAATTGTCAGGCGTTTTATGCTAAATGTGGGGTATGCTTGGGGATAAATATATAAAATGTTATACACTGTGTTATCTTCATTTTAAGGGTAAATTGGTTTTGCGGCTCCAGAGGAATTTTATTTTGTGGGAGGGGGAAAATGGCTCTTTTGATAGTAAAGGTTGCTGACCCCTGGGTTAGGGTAACCCTAACCCCCTAACCCTAACCCTAACCCTAACCCCAACCCTAACCCTAACCCTAATTTAAGAAATGGTTAAAATCCTGAAAATGGATAAATATTCGATATGTATGGTGAGGACTGAAGTTAATAATGATATTCATGAAAGAAAATTGGAACAATACATGAAAAATATATGTTTTTTTTTACTGAGATCGCAGTTTCGGTTACTAGGGAGACAGGTAGTGGGTTTTTTAAAGGTTGACTCGAGGGTTAATGTATTGAAGTAGAATGTTGGATATTTCCTTTCAGTTGAAATTGAGTAAAAGTAAAAGTCCCAGTAAGGTACTAATACCTCATAGTAGCGGCACGTTGGTGTAGTGGTTAACACTGTCGCCTCACAGCAAGAAAGTCCTGGGTTCAATTCCCCCTTGGTGACCAGGTTGCCAGGTACCCAGGTGCTAAATTACTAAATGTAAAATGTCATCATTATACATGAATAAAGTACAGTACTTGAGTAAAAGCACCTAGTTACTGCCATCATGACAGCCAAGAAGGCCTGGGCAGCAGGTGCTGAGAGACCACATGAATATGGACTTGATCTTGGCAGCAGCCAGGTGTGAGAGGCTATAACCTTCCCTCCACCCTGCAGCTACTGTACTCTCCAAGGCCACTGTTGTCAATAAGAACACAGCTGAACAGGCTTTTACGTATCTGTAGATACTATATCTATATCTGTACATATCCCTTACCTACTCTTACTAGTTACGCTGCTGGCCAGTATGACTACGACCATACTGTCTTTATACCTGTATCACTGTACATATTGGTATTACAACTCTGTAGCACTAAACCCAATAGTATGAATTTATATATTTTATACCCAGTTTAATCACCTGTACATTGTATATTACTATTGCACTTTACTGTTACATTTACACTCTGGTTGGATGCCAAATCTATTTTTGTTGTACTGTACATGTGCTGTATAATGACAATACATTTTAATCTAATCTAATATAAAATGACTTTACTGATTACTTGGTATCAAAGTAATTAGTTATGTTACTAGTTACATTACTCGTTACTTTCGATTACCCACCTCCCTCCGAAAAAGTAATGTACAACATGTTTAGCTTCTGTTGTTAGCTGCAGATGTCAGCTGTGGTGGAAACAAAGTCTACCTAATTTGAGTGTGGCCTTCAAATTAGCTTCCATCACCGCATATTATTCTTTCTCGAGGTAGCCGGCAAACGTCTTCCTCTGTTGACATTGTTCTTGGTGAAGAGGTAACATCTCCTCGACGATATACCTTCTTCTGTTGTTTTGTTTACATCCATCACTGGCACTGGTAGAGGCTTCCCTGTCAGCATCAGGGTTTTTATGCATCAAGTTTCACATTGTCGTGCTGTCGTGTCAGATGCTTCATCAAATTAGATCTTGTATTTTTTGCTGTTGCAAACTCTTTGCTCCCCCCACATATTTTACAACGGACAGCTATTGAATGCGAAACATTACCTCTCTCCACCCTCCATGCTGCTTTTTGGCTAGGAGCAGCTGACGTGACCTTGCTCTGACCTGCTGGCTTGCGCGCACACGTCATCTACAGAGGACCAGTTCACTGCAGTCGTGACAGCCGGGAAGGCCTGGGCAGCAGGTGCTGAGGGACCAACACCACATGAATATGGACTTGATCTTGGCAGCAGCCAGGTGTGAGAGGCTATAACCTTCCCTCGACCCTGCAGCTACTCTCCAAGGCCACTGTTGTCAATAAGAACACGGCTGAGCTCAGAGTGGGAAATGTAAGTTCACTGCTGGGCTTTTATCCAAGGCACTTTACAACTTATGCCTCACATTCACCCATTCACTCACACATTCACGCACCAACGGTGGAGGCGACTATGCAAGGTGCCAACCTGCTCATCAGGAGCAATTAGGGGTAAACCTCTTAAGCCGACGGGTCCGGTACCGGACCCAAGCCATAAATCCATCTCTCCAGACTGTATGGATTAATGTTGTGTTTTCTTTTCTTCAAATGTAGCCAAGAGTAAAGACCCTAATCCTGTCAAAACAGCAGTCATAGTGTCTATTTTCAGCAATACGTTTGTTTACCAATGTTTACTAAAGTGGTATTAGTGAAATATCAGTTTAGAAAATGCATTCATAAACGAGCGAATATAGATGCTAAAAGCTCCGCGCCGCCATTGTGTTTGTAGTCATAATGATGAAGGACAGACAGGGCTTTCAATGAGCATTGACATTTTTTAAAACTACACTACCCAGCTCAAGCCAGCATCTGTCAAGTCAATGACGTGAGGAATCACTTTTTTTATTTCTCTTATTTTTCGGGATTATTTACCACAAAACTGAACGTTATTGGCATACATTAGAACGCAGTTAGTTTATCTACCTTTCTGTGAATGTTTAGCAAAAATCCGCTATACAATCCGATTCAGAATGGCGGATCAGTTTCCATAATAGAAAAGTAACTGTATTTACAGTAGATTTCATTCATGGTTCTTGCTGCACACAATCTGATACTAAATCCAGATTGAACTCTGCCATTGGAAAGAGGAGATTTGGCCCGATCCATAGATGTGCAACTTGACTATAATAAGGTAATTTATAGGCCTGATATTCTATATTCTATAATAATATTTCAAATTGCATGTTTCCGTCCAGATGGCAGAATTCAGTACTGTGTCTAAAAAACCTTCTGTTTAATCACCTTCCCTTTATTAAAGTGAGTGTGTGCATGTGGATGTGTGTGCAATGAGTGTAGAGTAGACTAGATGGATGGGTCATTGAGCATCCTGATGGCCTGGGGATAGAAGCGGGGTCACAAGTCATCAGAAAAACAAAGTCACTGGGTGCTCTCAGACTGGAAAGTGTTAAGTGAGGGGAGGTGGTTACATTGCTTTCTGGGTAAAGTAGTCATTATGCATAGCAAAAGAAATGGCTCTGGTTTCTTTGAAGCATAGGAAGGATGTTAGGAAGCATAAGAAAGATGTTAGGAAGCATAGGAATGATGTTAGGAAGCATAGGAAAGATGTTAGGAAGCATGTCAGGAAGCATAGGGAAGATGTTAGGAAGCATAGGAAGGATGTTAGGAAGCATGCTTAGGAAATATGTTAGGAAGCATAGAAAGGATGTTAGGAAGCATAATAAGGATGTTAGGAAGCATAGGAAAGATGTTAGGAAGCATAGAAAGGATGTTAGGAAGCATAGTAAGGATGTTATGAAGCATAGTAAGGATGTTAGGAAACAGGAAGGGTGATAGGAAGCATAGGAAGGATGTTAGGAAGCATAGAAAGGATGTTAGGAAACTTAACCTCTTAATCTCTTAAACCCGAGCAGTCCGGTACTGGACCGACAATGACATCACGCCATATATCCATCTCTACAGAATGTATACATTAATTATTATTATTATCTTTTTTTAATGTAGCCAAGATTAAAGACCCTAACCATGTCAAAACAGCAGTCAAAGTGTATATTTTCAGCAATACATTTGTTTACCAATGGTTGAAAGTGTTATTAGTGAAATATGAGTTATAGAAGTCTAGTCAGAAAAAGAATTGACCTGAGAAAATAACGCCGCCATTTTGTTTGTAGTCCTATGAGGAAAGAAAACCCAGGACTTTCGATGGGCTTTAGAATACAAAAAACTACACTTCCTGGCTCACGCTCTGGAGCCCTGCTGTAACGTCTTCACACATGGGCGTTTCACATGCTGTTGTTGGGCGTATATTAGCCATCCCGCTAACCTGACTCTGTCAGAGGGTTTGTTTTCACATCTTACGTGATGATCTTGTACGAGTCCAGCTGCTGGAGCTGCGCTTGGGCGTAATTTTTTTACGGGGCATCAATCCTATTGGATCATTGATAATTAGATCGATGTATTGTCCCACCCCTAGTGAGCACATGCTCTGAGCACTCTCCCCGGTCCCTGGTCCCTGGTGCTCCATAAGGACCGGCAGCTTGTCTCAGGTTCACTGACTGAGTGAACACATCTCACTTTGTGTTCCAGCAGAGTGACTGTTTTTGATTTGATTTGATTTGAAGTCTTTATTTCGAACATGCAATGAATACAACAAACAATAACAAAAAGCAAAACAACTCAATCTCATCTAGGTCGTCCTCGGACGGGCCCTCCATCGGTGCTTCCAGTCATCCCGATCCTCCATGCATCTGGCTAGCTCGCCGGTGCTTTCTGTTCCCACATCTCTCCTGAGTACGTCCACGTAGGTTAACGTGGGACGTCCTCGTGATCGATGCCCGTGTGTTGGTTCCCACAGCACAAGTTTGCTGGTTGGCATCTCATGGTGTCTCTGGCAGTGACCTGCCAGCCTCATTCTCCTGACTGCCACTTTATCGCTCACCTTTAGCACCCCCCCATACAAGTTTGCATTAGTGACATGCTCATCCCTGTTGATGTTGAGCACCACACGCATCATTCTGGTGTAGCACCCATCCAAGGACTTCTGCAGGGTGGGCTTCAAGGTCCAGCATTCACTGCCATACAAAAGGACAGACTCAACTGTTGCATGAAAGAAGTTGAGCTTGATTTGACGGGGGAGGTTGGATTTCCACACACTGGTCATGCCGTTCAGAGCCCTCCACGCAAGTGCCTTCCTCACTTTAAGGTCTTGCTCGGACGAGTTGACCCACGAGCCCAGGTACTTGAAATCACTGACTTCCTTTAGAGCAGAGCCTCCTGTTGTCCTTAGAGGTGGATGATCCGGGAGGATGTTATACATTATGACCTCGGTTTTCTTGGCATTTAGCCTAAGGCCAACCTTGGCGCACTCCGTCTCCACTCTGCACAGGAGTTCCTGTGCCTGCTCCACTTGGTCAGAGAGCAGGCTGATGTCGTCCGCGTAGTCAAGGTCTGTTAGGACTATGGCGGGGTGTCGTCTCGATCTCCTTGGGGTTATTGTGAGACCAAGTTCCTGCTCCCGTCCATTGATGGCCTTCCTGAGCGCATAGTCGAGGACTATGACGAAAAGGAAGGGGGCAAGGGTGTCCCCTTGCATCACTCCAGCCAGGATGTCAAATTCTTCACTGTTGCCGTCTGGGGTTACCACCTTGGCCCTTGTACCCGTGTGCATGGTCCCTATGTCCCGGAATAGATTGGGAGGGACTCCGTAGGCCTTGAGTATCCTCATCATCACGGCTCTGTGTATCGAGTCAAAAGCCTTTTTGAAGTCGATAAAGCACAGTACCGCTGTCAGGTTGTTCTTCTTAACCTCCTCGATGATTCTTCTCAAGGCCAAGATCTGGGCCACAGTGGTCCTCTTCTCTCGGAAACCATTTTGGTTCTCCCTGAGGTGGAGCCTCCGTGGAGGTCGATGGCTTTCCTTATCCGGTTTAGTATCATGCGATTGTACATCTTTGCAATGACACATGTCAGACTTATGCCACGGTAGTTGTCTGGCTTTGAGAGATCTCCAGACTTAGGCACTGGGATGATGTTAGAGAGAGACCACATATCAGGCTGGTTGTTTTTCATCAGGGCATGGTTGCAGAACTCCAGGATGATGTTGTCAAGGTCACAGTTCTTATAGACCTCTATAACTATATTTTTGCGGACCTCCCAAACTTTCAAACTTTTTAGATGAAGGAATGGGTACAATAGGAGACACACCTCCAGTTTTTCAAAAGTTTTTGACACGCCTCAGCTTCTGAGCTGAAGGCGTGTTTTTGCGGACCTCCCAAACTTTCAAACTTTTTAGATGAAGGAATGGGTACAATAGGAGACACGCCTCCAGTTTTTTCAAAAGTTTTTGACACGCCTCAGCTTCTGAGCTGAAGGCGTGTTTTTGCGGACCTCCCAAACTTTCAAACTTTAGACTGTTTTCTTTATACGTTTTTCTTTTTCTTTCTTTCTACCACAATACACGGCCACTGATGGATCCATGGGACTTGGTAAGGCACTATGGACCCAACTATGACCACTGATAAAAACGTAACTACACTAGCGTTATAAGAGCTAAACATTGCTACCATACAAGTGCATTGGTTTAGTGCACTTCCGGTTGCCACTGAGCGGAAATGTTTGTGCGGACCTGTTCTCCCAAACTGGTAAGCAAATGACTGTTTTTACGTTATTTTCATTTTTACGTTACTATTATTATTATAATTTTTTTTTATTTTGATCTTAACTGATCACTATGACTTTATTGCTTTTATCGTTATATATGCCTATAATTGTGTACAGCACTTTGAGCTACATGACATGTATGAAAGGTGCTTTATAAATACTTACTTACTTACTTACTATAACGGTACTCCTCATCTTCATCCACTCTCGAGTGTGTTCCCAGTAGATTTCGGAAGTGAGTGAACCAGGAGGTCACCCTCTCCTCTGGGCTGTTGCCTTCTACCTGTCCCTGCTTCGACCTTTTCATCCCACTCATCTCATTGATGACCCTCCATGCCTCCCCATACTGCTGTTCACCATGCGCTGCCTCCACTCTCTGCACCTTCTCCATCAACTCCTCCCCCCTTATCTTGTCGTAGGTATCGAACAAAAGCTGTTTGGCCTTTTTCAGTACCTTGCGATTCTCTGCAGTCTGCTCATGCCCGTAGCCTCGTCGTGCCTCCACCACGCCCTCACGTGCCAATCTGCATGATCGAAAAGGAGTAGGAAGAAGTATACACTTATTTAATCCTACCCCTTTTCCACTACTCAAATGAGTGTACTATTTTAAACATAAAAAAGAAAAGAAAAAAAAAATATATATATGCAAAACAAAAAACAAAAACTATATATGTATAAAATAAAATAAAATAGAAAACAAAATAAAAATGTAAACACCCGTGAATATCAAGTCCCTTCCTCATCCCTGTACCTTGTGAACATAATTTCCTTATACATCAGTTGCTATGCTACCTAACATTCTTCCAATGCTTCCTAACATCCTTCCTATGCTTCCTAACATCCTTCATATATGCTTCCTAACATTCTTCCAATGCTTCCTAACATCCTTCCTATGCTTCCTAACATCCTTCATATATGCTTCCTAACATTCTTCCAATGCTTCCTAACATCCTCCCTATGCTTCCTAACATCCTTCCTATGCTTCCTAACATCCTTCCTATGCTTCCTAACATCCTTCCAATGCTTCCTAACATCCTCCCTATGCTTCCTAACATCCTTCCTATGCTTCCTAACATCCTCCCTATGCTTCCTAACATCCTTCCTATGCTTCCTAACATCCTTCCTATGCTTCCTAACATCCTTCCAATGCTTCCTAACATCCTTCATATGCTTCCTAACATCCTTCCAATGCTTCCTAACATCCTTCATATGCTTCCTAACATCCTTCCAATGCTTCCTAACATCCTCCCTATGCTTCCTAACATCCGTCCTATGCTTCCTAACTTCCTAACATCCTTCCTATGCTTCCTAACATCCTTCATATGCTTCCTAACATCATTCCTATGCTTCCTAACATCCTTCCTATGCTTCCTAACATCCTTCCTATGCTTCCTAACATCCTTCCAATGCTTCCTAACATCCTCCCTATGCTTCCTAACATTTTTCCTATGCTTCCTAACATCCTTCCTATGCTTCCTAACATCCTTCCTATCTTCCTAACATCCTTCCTATGCTTCCTAACATCCTTCCTATGCTTCCTAACATCCTTCATATGCTTCCTAACATCCTTCATATGCTTCCTAACATCCTTCCTATGCTTCCTAACATCCTTCCTATGCTTCCTAACTTGCTTCCTATGTTTCCTAGGAGAACGGTCAGTGTGTCAGTGTGTTTGTCTGTGTGTTTGCTAGCGTTAGCATGCTCTCAAGACACAGAACACATTGATATGTTTCATGTCTGATTATCACGTGCCGTCCTGACAACAGAACGACAGGATTCAGGTTTAAAATCGGTTAGAAACATATTTATCTGATGCAGTGACTAGAGCACATTTTAGAGCCTGCAGCACTCACCTTTCAGTCGCTCTCCTATGTGATCCATTATTACCGACGGTGGCCGATATCGACATCTGTGTCCAGCTGGTACTGTTCCCCAAACCTGCTCCTATCTTCCTGTCCTCACCAGCTGACGGCAAGGGGAAGCATCGCCACGTCGCATCATTTCCTCTGAGATGCTGCTGGGAAGGTGTAGTCACACCTGTCAGCATCTCACCATCTGTTGGCTAATAACCTGTCTGTCTCCACTCTCTCTCTCCTTCACAAAGGACAAATTAACTATGCCACGCAGCACTTATACAATAAATAGAGTATGTTGTCTTTTAGTGGACAACACACTGTAGGTGGCCTCAGCTAGCAGGGCCCCAGATTGACAAATATGTTTGGCCCCATATTTGATGTTGAAACGAGATACCGGCTGTATGTCTTGAAAGGAAATGTTAATAAATCAATGCAGAGGTGATCTTGTTGTGCTGGAATGTAAGATTTCACTTTGGACATAATCTGAAAAACAAACCTACAAACCATGTCAACCTTTCCACTTGACTTATTTCCTCGCTCCATCTCTCTCTCTCTCTTCCTCTCTCTCTCTCTCTCTCTCTCTTCCTCTCTCTCTCTCTCTCTTTCTCTCTATCTTTCCCTCTCTCTCGCTCTCCTTGTCACTGGGGTCTCAGACGCAATCAGGTTTGCACAGGTTTCAGAATTCGAGATATGGACGCCCGCATCACAGAACCCTAAACGGCAGATCAAATGGAAACTGCCACAGAGGGAGAGCGTCCATCATCAAACATCACAGATACCGGGACCAATCAAAACATCACAGATACCGGGACCAATCAAAACAATTCCCCTCTGGAAGACTGCAGGCTTTGAAACCCAGTTTAGATGTAATGGAATCAGAACTTAACTTACTGCTGTAAGCACTTTTCATTACCGCCGCTGCTCCATGACTAAATGAAAGTGATGATTGTGAAACTTTCATTTTCTCCTATCGAGGGTGATTTATCCCTTTGATCTCCCCTCCGTGAATAAATCCCAGCAATTAGAGGATAGGAAAGTGCACGGCATGAACCATACAGCACTTTACTCTGAGTCTCCAACACAAGTACTCAGTCTCACACTGATGTGCATCTTTGTAACGCGGTACAAACCCTCCTGGAAGTAAATGGTAAATGGTTCATTTAAATAACAGCTTTTTATCCAAAGCGCTTTACAATTTGTTGCTCACATTTTACCCATTCACTCACACATTCACACACCGACGGTGGTGTGCAAGGTGCAGACCTGCTCATCGGGAGCAGTTAGGGGTTAAGTGTCTTGCTTAACCTGCGGATAACCAGACAACTGCTCTACCTCCCAAGCCACTTTCGCTCCCGAAGTCTCTGCCTGCGCCTACCTTCCTTGTAATAATAATTTATATTCTCCTTTGGTTTATTACAATTTACTCAAGCATAGTAACAGACACAATATTGGGAATACATTCCCTGAGGTCCAGAGATGTGACTAGATACCAAGAACATGCAAATGGTCCTTGTAGAAGTGGAGCAATCTTCCATTTACTTGGGTATGTACTTTTAGGCAACTTTTTTGAAAATATGGCTAGGGCTTAAGAGGTTAAGAGGTTAAATGATAAATACATTTTAAAAAAAAATGTGGGGAAAGGCAATACTTTTAATCCACACCTTCCTAAAAGCTCTGTGGATGTATTATAAAAAAAAATATATATATATATTACTCTACATAAAGATGTTGTCTACATTTATTTATTTTATTTTACCTTTATTTAACCAGGCAAATCAATTAAGAACAAATTCTTATTTACAATGATGGCCTGGCAAGAGACTTGAAGGGAGGGGGGGCTGAAAAGGAATTCAGGATTAAACATTTCCGACATACAATATATGTTATTAGAATATAAATATACATACAACAAGCAATATAGCAGTGAGAGGGGCACCATGACAGACAGGGGGTTGGGGATGTTACTGGGTTGAAAAACAGTTGCAGGAATCAGTGAGAATGTTCATCAGAGAGTGCTTGAATGTTGACTTAGGCATAAAGGTGACCAGTTTGAGATATTTTTGTAGGTTGTTCCAGTCCCTGGCAGCAGCAGCCCTGAATGACGTTTGACCAAGTGCAGTGTATGTTTTTGGAATCTTTAGGAGAATGTGTTGAGCAGAACACAGTGTTGTAAGTGGCAGATGTAATTTACAACAGGTGACATAGGTAAGGGGGGGGACAACCCAAGGAGGGTTTTGTAAATGAACATGAACCAGTGCATATTGCGACGGGTGTGCAGGGATGGCCAGTTGACGGAGGAGTAAAGGGTGCAGTGGTGAGTGTTGAAAGGGGCACTGGTACAGCACCTTTAACATTATTTTATCTCAGCCATCCCTCTGCCTCTGTAAAATTAAAATGCTCACAGATCGGTGTGGAGGCGCCTAATATTTGAAAGCATGTATAGTCCAATCCCCCTCGATTGGCTGCGATGGTTTTCGCTGGAAAACCGTTCAATGGTGAAGTTCTGTTTCCATTTGTTTTCATTGGGTAGACATGTGCGTGCTGTTTCTCTATTCCAATCCGTTCATCCCGTATAGTGCTATATTCCAAAGCGAGACGTCTTAGCGGGAAGGCTTGTGGCCGGCCTGCGCCTCGTAGCATGAGAACGCGTTAGCGTGAGGGCTGGGGGATGTGTAAAAATAGCGCAAATAATGTGGGGACATAAAACAATGCAAAAAAAAAAAAAAGTACCAAAAACTCGATATGCCCTCTTCTCTGTCTAATAATAAAATGTCTTGGCCTCCTCCAAGCTCAAAATAAAATAAAACTGCCCTCCCCCTTCCCCCCAGCCCCCACCCCCACCACCATCACCACAAGTAATTATCAAAGGGTCCCTTATAACTGGCCTCTGTGCCGTGTGGCTTGAAGACATTCCCTGTCTGCGGCTGCTCTCCCCTGTGGGAACGGCAGGGACGAGCAGTCTGACCACGCTCCAAGAAGAGAAAGCCACATGACGACTAGTGGGTCCTAGAAGACCTGGAAGATCCACTCTGACAAGCAATTTTGTTGAGAGATAAAGGATTAGGGTGGGGGGGGGGGGGGCGTCTGGGTAGTGTAGAGGGGAAAGAGCCCGTCTAGAGAGTCCCAGGTTCAATTCCCGGTACGTCTTGGGTCTAACGTTCCGATGAACACAATAAGGCAGTGTTCGCGGGTGGGAAGCCGGTTAGGGTATTAGTCCTGGTCGTTGCAATAGCGACTCCTACTGGTCGGTCAGGGCACACAAAATACTTTGGTTGCTCTGCTGATATGTTGTTGTTGTTGCTGTTGTTGTTGCTGCTGACATTGTTGTTGCTGCTGTTGTTGTTGCTGCTGTTGTTGTTATTGTTGTTGATTATGTTGCTGCTGCTGGTATTGTTGTTGCTGCTATTGTTGTTGTTGCTACTATTGTTGTTGTTGCTGTTGTTGCTGATGATGATGATGATGATGATGATGTTGCTGTTGCTGTTGTTGTTGATGATTTTGCTGCTGCTGTTGTTGTTATTGTTGTTGATTATGTTGCTGCTGACATTGTTGTTATTGTTGTGTGTTGATGATGGTGTTGCTGCTGCTGCTGTTTTTGTTGATGATGATGATGATGATGTTGTTGTTGATGTTGCTGCTGCTGTTGTTGTTGTTGATGTTGCTGCTGTTGTTGTTTATGTGTAGTAACGTCTATGTCTGCTTACATGTATCCTTGTAATACATCTGTATGGTTTGTTTATGTTCCTCCTCTGTTTTTAACACTTTGGATGCCACAGCGATATGCGTGACGTGTTGTTAACACATTGACCGCCAGCAGCAGGGGGTGCTGATCCCCCTTCAGCGCCAGGTCTTTATTCAATGGATATAGTTTTAGAACTTGCCAAACTTGCGAGTCCTAAAACTATATTTTATATTATAGCTATGGATCTAATAACGACGTCAACTGTCAGTGAGTTGCTTCTGGTCAACATGCAAAAAACAGATTGTTTTTTCATCTGTACATTTCGGTTTTATACCGTTTTGAATATGAGTATAGTTTGAGTGATTCTGAGTAATTCCAGGAAAAGACGAGAAAAAGGCATTTTAGTGTAATCCAGTCATCACGTTGTAATTTTTCGGCTGATTATCTAATCATCCTGAAATCAATGCTAGATTATCATTATTATATCTCCTCGTGCATACATGAAATGGCCCTCATAGCGGGGCGCTCGCCCCCCCCCCCCCCCCCCCCACAGCACAACACAGTCCACACAGATAGCTTTGACCGCGGGAGAAAGAAATATCAGATCAACGCAAGATTTTATATATAGTGTTCTTACCTGGTCTCTGATGTAATGCAAAAAAATTATCCAATTATCTGATCGCCATTCCAGTTATCCACAGCGATCCTGTCCCCGACATTACCGAACGTTACACATGAACGGGCGGGCAGGGTTAGTGTTCCATGCCATCGTTGTAAAGGCCTGCCTCGCCTGAGTATTTAAACCCTGCCCCCACGGCTCAGATCGGCTCAGAAAACACACCAGACCATTTCCAATGGAGTGCAATAGCTCCGCAAGGCAGTAGAGGGCGGTGTTGACCGTTTACCAGTTCAGATACATTCACCAGGGTCTGCAGAGGCTGCAGCCATGAATTATGAATAGATATAGCGAATAAAAAAAATAACGATCCCAAAAACTAGTTAACTCGTTGTTGGCATTATTCGATTGGCGGGCAATAACGAGTTAACTCGTTCTTGGCGCAGAATGTGTTAAAAGCGCGCCGCTCTAAAGTATAGGAATACGTGGCGGTGTTTGCAGGACTATAACTATATTCTATATTATAGCTATGGATACAATACTATGGCCCATTTGACATCGACTATCTATCGTTCAATGTGTTAAAGAAATAATTTTTTCATATGACTATAGTTTTAGAATAATCCTGTCTAATCCCAGAAAACGACGCTATGCAGCTATACGTGCAATTCACTAAAAACTTTGCAATTTCTCGCCTATACATGCTACTATTTTGAAATCACATCTATATTATCGTTTTTTTTATGCTTTGATCGTCACCAATGGCACACGTTGTGGAGTAACGTTACACATTATATTGTGATCGAAGTGAAATCATGGTTGGATCACAGCAGGATTGCTACCATATAGGCCTTACCTTCACTAGGATGTACCCCAAAAAGAATATTCCAATTATCTGATCGCGAGTCCCAGTATTGGTGTCGATCATGTCGCCAACATAATCCGCCACACATCATGCACTGGGAGCATTTCACACTTCTCAATCCGATTGGGACAACCCACTTGGCCGACAAAGAAAAATCCGACCGGAGACTTTTGATCGACGCACAGGCCAATATATAATGTTTCAAAGGGTGCTCGATACTGCCACCTGGGTGGATGCGGCCGGTATTGCACTTTGGCATTCACAGGATGATTCCCCATGTTAACCCCAAGTCTGTGTGCCTGTAATGAATGTAAATATTGAATAAAATAAATAACAATGAAAACCGATTATACTCGGGTCTGGCGCTGAACGGTTGGCGAGTTAACCCGACTTTACTCGGGCCTGGCGCTGATTGAGTTAAGCTTTGTACATTATAATTCACATTCAGTCTTCTGAACATGGCAGATAAAGTGAACTTGAACTTGAGGAGATCTGGGGGGAGATAGTGTGAACCTCTGCACGCATTACGCTCTCCCACTGAAAGTCCTAGCTGTCAGATGAAAGGAAGAGGCCGGCGACTCCACATGTATCAGAGGAGACATGTGGTCGTCTACTTCCTCCCCAGATCGGCAGAGAGTAGCGTAATGACCAGGGCGGTGACACGCACAAGGATTTGGCATAATGACTAAATTGGGGAGAAAATGGGAGAAAAATACCAAAAAAAGAAAAGTAAAAAAAGGTCTGCTTTTGCATACAGCTGTAGTGCTGAGGTCTGTAGTGAGTTTTATTACACTGTATGTATCAATGTCAGTAATGAATAGATACATAAACAAAACATGAAATAAAATGTCATTATATAAAGAAAATAACCGTCTTTTTACCATGAATTTTTGTATCCAGGAATCATCTGCTTTACAAAGCGCTTTACAATTTGTTCCTCACATTTGACCCATTCACACATTCACACACAACGACGACGGAGGCGACCATGCAAGGTGCCAACCTGCTCATCGAGAGCAGTTAGGGGTTAAGTGTCTTGCTCAAGGACACTTCGACATGCTGCCCGGGAGGAGCGGGAATCGAACCAGAAACCTCCGGATTGCTCTAACTCCCAGTGTGTGTGTGTGTGTGTGTGTGTGTGTCTGTGTGTGTGTGTGTGTGTGTGTGTGTGTGTGTGTGTGTGTGTGTGTGTGTGTGTGTGTGTGTGTGTGTGTGTGTGTGTGTGTGTGTGTGTGTGTGTGTGTGTGTGTGTGTGTGTGTGCGTGCGTGCGTGCGTGCGTGCGTGTGTGTGTGTGTGTGTGTGTGTGTGCGTGTGCGTGGTAAAGACACAGTGTGTGTAAGTACAATGTTCCTTCACAGCAGTGAGAGACTGACGTCTCTTGAAGCGAACGCTCGTGGGATCAACTCTGTCCTCCAACAAGTAGGTCCTGCTGTGGTGACTCAGAACTTTAACAAGCCTGCAGCCCGTTCTGACTTAACCGTTTCTCACATTATGCAAAGCCACGTTATTAGTACAACATAAGTACTTTAACCCTTTGAGGTGCGTGCGGTCACGCCGAACGTTCTATGACGATATCCACTGGTCACCATGACCGCTCGCTCCTACGCAGAGCCGTCTCCACGCCTGCACCTCACTGCCTCCAAAACACCTCTGACCCAGAGAGCAACCATTTTAACCATATCGGAACTTCCGTGACCAAAATAAGTTAATAAGCTGAAATTAAGCTTGTCTGAACATTTATGAGTTATGCAGTGATGTAGTTATCAGAAAAGTAAACGGATACTGTCCTGCAGAAGCTAATCCTTTAAAAAAATGTGTTGAACTTGTGAAAGTGAAATTGAACTTCTCGATTGAACTTCTCTTGTGACAAAGTCTCAGGGCGAATTCACAAAGAATGGATTGCGCGGCACTAATAGCACCCTTAACTGCGTGCGATTAGTGCACGCTATCTTCTCCGTCTTTGCAACCTATTCACTAAAGATATTGCGCGGATGATATACTAGCGCAAACCAGGCCACGTGAGCGGATCGGCGCGGCCGAGAAATCCGCTCTTCGCTCTTTAAAGCTTGGTCCGCTCCGCTAAACGATCATGTTGACCCCGCCCCCAAGTCGCTCTCCGCTCGCTCCCCGCTCACCTTGAATCGAGCCCCGCGCCAGATCGCTCGGCAGATTTTTTTTTTTTTTTTTGGAGCATGGTGTAAATTAGCTCAAACTACAACAGTCTACACCCCCTGGGCCCCTTAACAATTGTTTGTATTGAGCCGCATTGTAATTGTACCCATTCTGCAATGTTAAATAACGTTGTTTATCCATTCACTAGCCCTATTAAGCGATGATAGGCTAGCCGAGCCACAATGCTATGGTCGCTGCCATTAACGTTAGCATGTAAGCTAACGTCAACAACAATGGCGTCGATACTTTTTCTAACAGGAGTGAGTGTGGGCGTCTCTACAGTGACAAAGCCTGAACCGGATATCACAGGTTCACCCTTCTCATTGGTTGAAAATGGCCTTCATGTTTGTACATCGCCATCTGTTGCTTTGGCATTGTACTGCATGTATATTACATCAACAGTGTTAAACCACTGTGAGCGACCTGGAGTGGATTGGAGCGGAGGAGAACTCTCGCTCCGGACGTCGCGCCGACCCATTTTAAAACCCACTCCTCGCTCACGTCAAAACCGCCCGCTCCGCGCCCCGCGCCGCTCACGCTCCGATCCGCTCACATGGCCTGGCGCAAACACGCCCATAGGTGTGCAATTTGCTCCTAATTTGCTCCAGCGCAGTTGGCTCGCGGAGCAGTTTGCACCTGGAAGTGCTGTTGGCAGATATCAGGAAGGGGAAAAATAAACCCGAAATGAGGCATAGACATAACAGTATTTTTGACCATTTGTTTCGTTTATTTCGTAATGTATAGAGCTTGCTTAATTTGTATTTTCATGACACATTGCATCCTTTGTTTGTCACTATCTTTCGTCATTGCATTTGTTTGTCATGTCATCCCCAAATAAATTATTTTGAGCAGACCTGTCCATGGTGCTGAATCTTTAGACCGAAGTTAGGCTATGAATATTTTTTTTTGTGAGAAAGTTGTATTTAATGTTTAACAAAACGTTATAAATTAAAAGTTTATTCTGGAGAGTTATGAGTGTGCGAGTTCTATTCTCTTTATTGTGATTATTACCTAACCCAGCACCCAAAGAAGTGATGTGCTTTGGGGGGACTATATAGCATTGCCCCACCACTACGATCCAGGCATCTAAACCAGCTTTTTAAGATGCCAAATGTGTGCTCGATCACACCACGCGTTCTGATGTGAGCCGGATTGTATGCAGCCTCTCCAACGTTGACAGGATACTGGAGTTGGTATAGCCACCGTCACCTATACAAAAGCACATACTCTTCACCCACACATTTGCAATGAATATTACAGCACAAACGTTTGTGTCGTCCATGTCTTGCATCATTCCGTATAGACTGCTGTTCCTAAAAATTTAGCTGTCGTGCACAGACCCAGGGATTTTGGCAAACACATTCGTTATTATATTACTGGCGTTGCACTACCTGGGTGTTGATTGAATACATTTGCTTCCTATTTCTAAAAACATGTTCGTTTTTGCTTGGTCGTACAATTAGAACGTGAGTGCAGTCAATAATAATAATAATAAACTTTATTTGTAGCACCTTTCATACAAGGATTGCAGTTCAAAGTGCTTTACATAATAAAGACATAATAAAAACAAGCAGCAAGAGCAATGCATAACCCAAATAAAAATTGCAGCATGATCCAAAATCTAAATCTTGTTACAAAATCAATCAATCAATAGCGCCGACAACGTTAAATAACAATATTTAAATAATAAATAAGATTGCATGGGATCTCTGGGTGGCTGGCTCAATATCATCCTTGAGCCATATCAAGAATTGCTTGAGCTGGCAACCTGTGTCTCTGGATGATTTCAGTCTTGCTTAAATCAAAAAGGATATTCTCATTAGAAATATTCTTTCACGAACACGCCTGGCATTACGCTTTGCCTGGCAACAATTACTGCTGCCATGATCACTTGAGATGCTGACAATGGAGCATCCCTTTATAAATGCGCTTAGTTACCACCAAATCTCTGAAGACGTAAATAGCAACGCTTTAACTGCGTATGCAATTAGCGCCGATCTTTGTGAATTGGAGTTTTTTTGTGATGAGGCTCATTTGCATAGAAAGAGGAACATGTTCCGCCTATATTACCTCATTTAAATGCCTGAAAATAGCACAGACGCACCGAGACGCAATGCTGATGACAACGCAGTTACCACTGTATTTCACCCTTTGCCCAAGCTTTGTGAATAGCAAACTGTGTTTCAGAGCTATTTGCACAGGCACAGGCATAGCATCAGAAAAAGCCGCGCAATCCCTTTGTGAATTCGCCCCACAGAGTGCAATCTTTGAGAACAAAGCTCTGTTTCAGAGAAAAGGGGTGTGAAGAATTGCAGTAACTACAAAATCACTGGCTAGCCAAAGAACTTTAAAGTGTGGAAGTTTTCCTCTGAGGCCTCTGTTCACACCTCCCCTTCCTCCCCCCTTATCCTCCCCTCCTTCCCCCTTATCCTCCCCTTATCCTCCCTTTATCCTCTCCTTCCTCTCCCCTCACACCCTAGTATTTTTTTCACCTGTTGACCCCAACAACCCCCCCCCTTTCCCAGAAAGCTTAAGAAGCAAGCTCACAGAACTGGGAGGGATCTTGTTTCTTCTCCTCCACTCAACTCCTGAACCTGAATTTGATTAGCAGCGATTTAACAATACATTTGTATCCACCATGAAGATTTGACCATGTGCATAATGAAGCCCTCTCCGGTTCCACCACAGCAGCACCAGATAGTTCACTTCCTCTCTGGGCAGAGATGTTTGACGGCGGAACGTTGTCCAACTCTCTGCGTAGGAGAGTGCATTGAAAGCTCAGTCGAATTCCTAGATCGATTTATGAGGAAAAGCTCGACAAATCTCACGCGACAAAGGGTTAAAGTCTCCCCTGGGGGAACTGTAACCTAAAGTCTGTCTGAAATGGTTCACTCCGTGGCCATCTTGAGACTAACAAGACCCCTATTTCTTCATCCCTATCTAAGAGTCATCCATATATTTTTTATATATATAATATTTGAACTTACTGACAGCACAGAATGGTTTATTTGTTCGAAAACTATAGTTCTTTGACTTTGACCAGCCACAGAGTGGTTTCTACCACAAAGGCCTTATTTACCATGGCAAGCACTCATCGGGCGATTCCCAACCTTTTGGCAGACATCATTATTAATTCAAAAGACCTTTAACGCTCACATTTCACCTCAGGATGCAGTAAATTATCATTTTGCTCAACATAAAAATCACATCACATTCAATAATTTTCTCAGAATATATTTATAAGTAAGCTTGTTTTGCTTTCGCTGACCTCAGGGCTCTGTCTCCTTGTTACACGCGGTTGATTTTGATTGAATTAATTTCATTTCGGTGTCACGGGGGAACCAAGAGCTGCCCCGCCCACACCGCTCTATAACCCGTCAGGCAAAAATCAACACCGTTTCACAAACTCCATTTCATATCAACAGAACATTCTGGTGGTGACAGTTATGGTATCCATCATTGTATCCTGTATGATAAGGTTGGGTGGTTCTCTCTGGCAGAGAGACGTGACTTGCATTGGCATCCGTTTCTGTACGAGGCCATTATTGATTATCTTCCACCCTACATCACTTCATTACTGGACTGGAACTCTGGACCCATCATATTCGCTCTGGTGATTGGCTTATACGCTTTAAGATCCCCAGAGTTTGTACTGAATTAGGAAAATCTGCTTTTAGCTTCTGTGCCTCTGACACGTGGAATGTTTTGCAAAGCACCTTAAAACTCAACACTTTAATATCCATCGCTCAGTTGTGTATAATAATGTATATAATGTATAACGTATAATGTATAACGGCCAACCATTTCACCTGAGTCTGTTGTTTTGATTGATTTGTCTGTTTCTATATTGTTTTTGTATTATGTATTGTTCCTCTCGACATCATTGTAAACAAGAGCCTGCTCTCGATGATCTCTCGAGATTAAATAAAGATTGAATGGGATTCTGAGCTCAAAGTCACGTAAACAAGAACCTTCTGACCACAAAGTCACATAAACAAGAACATTCTGACCTCAAAGTGAGAAAACATCGATCGTGGATTAGAACCACTTCGGCTTAAGCCCTACTGTGAGCCGCGCGCCCCGCTGTGGGCCGCGCCGCATCCTCTCCCACGCTACAGCGTGCTCATCCGGCCCGCTGAGGCTACATTTGCCGTTAAACGCACTGCAATTACTTGTTTTGGTGACGGAGGAGGTGGAGGTGAAGTCTGATGCCTACTCAACGTGACTAATTGCCCGTAAGTGGCCGTGGCGCAGTCGGAAATAAAGCTTCAACAAAACGCTAAACAAACACGGTGAGTCACTCCAACCTGGCTGCACACCGTTCATTACAGGGCAGGGAGGAAGAGATGGGAGAGAGAGAGAGACAGAGAGAGGGAGAATGAGAGAGAGAGAGAGAGAGAGAGAGAGAGAGAGAGAGAGAGAGAGAGAGAGAGAGAGAGAGAGAGAGAGAGAGAGAGAGAGAGAGAGAGAGAGAGAGAGAGAGAGAGAGAGAGATAATGGGGGAGTGAGAGGGAAAGAGAGGTGAGAAAGAAATAGACACAGGAGAGAGAGAGGGGCAATTGGTTGAGAGAGAGAGATGGGGAGTAAGAGTGAGAAAGAGGAGAGAAAGAGATGAAAGAGAGAAAGAAAGAGATTAGAGAGAGTAGCAAGGGGTTGAGAGAGGGGGAGAGAGAGAGATGATAGATGGGGAAGAGAGGGAGAGGGGATAGAATGAGAGCAGGCGGAGAAAGAAAAAGGGGAAGAGAGAAAGAGACAGAGACATGAAAGAGAGAGTGAGAGAAACAGGAGAGGGTGAGAGAGAAAGGGAGAAGAGAGGGAAAGAACGAGAGCGAGGGGAAAGAACAAGAGCGACGGGAGAGAAAGAAAAGGAGTGGAAGAGAGAAAGAGACAGAAAGGAAAGAGTGAGAGACAGGAGAGAGAGAGAGACCATAAACCTGTTCCACGTTAGGTATTTTTAGGTGTGGTAATCGTGCGTGTGTGTTTTTAGACCCCGGGGTGGAAGAGGGCTTGGTGGAGGAAGGCGGTGGGGGGGCCGTTTCCCCTCTTAAAGCTAATAAACAGCCACTAATAGTCCTCCTGCTTGGCTACACATTTAAACCAGGGGCAGAGTGAAATCACACTCATTACAGCAAACAACTGTCTACTGCCTCCTGGTTCTGTTGTCGTATAGAGGCTGCGTTCACAACTCAACCGTGGCTAATTAACGGGGTGAAGCGGTGCAGACGTAGAGGAGATGGTGGAGGCTGACGTAGGGTTACTACCCCACATTGAGCGGTGCCGTGCCATGCTTATGGAAGTATGTGTCCTGCGGCCGTAGCCTCGATCATTTCCACTCTGCTGAAATCCACCGTAGGGCTGGCCGGTATGCCCAAACTATCATATCACAATGTTTTTCTTAGTTTTGACGATATTCTGGTATTTGATATTTGGTATCTGATGTGATTTGATATATTTTTGATGTTGTTATCTAATAATACATTGTAATGGTGCTATTTAGATTCGATTAGATTTGATTTGATTTGATTTAAATGTATTGTCATTATACAGCACAAGTACAGTACAACAAAAATAAGTTTGGCATCCAACCAGAGTGCAAATGTAACAGTCAAGTGCAATAATAATATAGAATGTACAGGTGAATAAACTATTTCATTATAATGGTCTATTTTGTTTGACTATTTAATACTGGTGCAAGGAAAAAACATGTTTGATTAATGTAAAAATATACAGTATGTATATATTTTCTTTTACAATATCTATATATCGTGGATGACAGTATTGTCTTGTATCCTGTATACATACGCTTGCCGTAGTTCTTAGTTCTATCTATTACTCAATTTCACAATTTTCTTATATACTTTGATTGTCACCATGTATGCATATGCTCACTACATGTATTTATTGCTCCATCTCCACCCACTACAAACATGGGAACTCTCTAATATTTCAAAATGTTCAGTTGCTATCGCATGCGCTTATCTGTGTTTCATTACACATATGAGTGCATGCTTACCAACTGTTCGCCTGTTTTATTGCAACACTACTATCGCCGACATCTAAGAAGGGAGATCCCCCCTTGAACGGCCCTTCTAAGGTTTCTCTCCTCCACATTGCCTGTGGTGCATTTTTTTCCTATTGCTAGGTTTTAGTGAGTTTTTCCTTACCTTCGCGTGGGGTATATCTGGGAGTGTTGCATACATTTATTTAATTTATTTAAAATGTTTTGGACTTTATGGTGTTTTTGTTTTGTTCTTAATTTATTGTGATGTTTCTTCTTGACTTGTTTAAAGAAGACGTGTCCGGCCCATGGGGACATTAACGTGTGTTGTCGGGCCTTATAAATTAGATTTGATTTGATTTGATTTATAGTCAAAAGAAAATCCATACCATTGCATGGACCCATGATGGTATACCTTCATTATTCTATATACCTCCCAGCTCTATATAATCTCAACGTAAAGCAGTTGCAAATATTGTATTCAATATTCAACTAATCCCCTCCACACATGTTTTTAACACTTTTAAAGTACATACATGTTGTATATTGAAATATATTTACATCACCAAAAATGTTCAATAAACTAGTGAAAATGTCTTAGCAGCATTTGTACACTTTTGCCCTCATTGAGAATACAAGGATATATGAACACCCCCTTCCCCCTTACATCTTCCTCCAAGCTGGTTAACCTTCTCTTTTTCCACCTAAACGGTTCACCAAACATTAGTTTCACCCAAACACAACACCAACACTTCTTATCTTACACTAAGAGATTCTCTGAAATAAAAAGAAAATTTGTGCACAGATCACTAGATGTAGGCTACTGTATCAACTTACAGTTTCATATTAGCATTTCACGTTAGCAGTTAGCATTTTCATGTTAGCAGTTAGCATTTCGTGTTAGCAGTTAGCATTCCACGGGAGCGTGCCTATGTTCCCACAGCCCTATGTTCCCACATTTCCTTTTTTCATACATTTGTATCTGATTGTATCCCCCTTTCTCTTAATTTGGTAGCCAATTACACCCAACCTATTATCCAATTGTCCTCTGGTAGTAGAGGGTTCGTCCGAGAACATAGGGCTGTGGGACCATTGGGCTGTGGGAACATAGGGCCTAATTTTGAGAAGAATCTTAGAAATGTGAGAACATAGGGCTGTGGGACCATTGGGCTGTGGGATCATAGGGCCTCATTTTGAGAAGAATCTTAGAAATGTGGGAACATAGGGCTGTGGGACCATTGGGCTGTGGGATCATAGGGCCTCATTTTGAGAAGAATCTTAGAAATGTGAGAACATAGGGCTGTGGGACCATTGGGCTGTGGGATCATAGGGCCTCATTTTGAGAAGAATCTTAGAAATGTGGGAACATAGGCTGTGGGACCATAGGGAGGTGTAGTCTGACATCCCTTTAGTCTCCTGCGCGGTCCACCCGTATAGGGATTTATCATTGGGAAAATGGATTATCGGCTATTGTAACAATTCTGCACAAAATGAGTTCCCTTCTATCACTAACATTATTGTTTAAGCATTTTTGGTTGAAATAAAGGTAGTTTCTACGTTTTAAATTTGTCGTTAAAAAATAACTACACTTACCAGTAAGTCGTTCTTAGTGCTGTCGCCTAATACACGTCATGGCCATTGACAATTGCGCTGATACAAAGCTAACGAACATTAACGTTAACTTTACCCATAGCTAAGGTTACCTAGCTAAATGTACTAGACATTAGCAATGTCTACTGTCGTGTCCATAAGTTCCCTGGCAGCATACTTTGTTGGTGAGGACAAAAGTATACAAAGAGGAGAGAACCATTTTAAATCAGGGCATGTAAAGGAGTTTTTGTATGTGGAGCTTACGGGATCGGTCAGGGCCAGCATGAGAGACAGAGTCTATCATGTTTCGGTGATTGTAGAAAGGTTTGCAATCCGTGTCACTTGCGTGTGTTGTGGAATATTTTAAATGAGCCAAGACAGTTAACTGTAGAAATTCAGATGAGTCAAATAGTATAAAAAAAAAAATTGTTTATTATTTCTGTATATATAACGTTACGCCCTCTTGTCATGTTGATGTGACAGAAAGGCCACTGTTGCACGGCCTGAGAGCACCGTTGCTCACTCAACCTGTGTGTTTGTATGCTTGATTGTACAGGCTGAGAGAAAGAAATAAACCTGTGTTCAACAAAGCGGAGTCCTGGCTGTCCCTTGCATAACTGAAACACAACGCAGAACCATTTACAGCGGTCACACTTTGCGTAAAAAGCAATAACGTTATAAACTATATACACAATATGTACAATGAAACAATGATTTACATTAGTATTTACAGTGATATAATATGCAGCGAATTAACGTTATACGATTTAAATTATAAAAAAAAAATTGTAATGTAGTTCAAGAGCACTCGTGCGTGTTGAGTCAGGGTGACTAAAGCCAGGAGTCTAGGCTGTGGTGACGTCAGTCAGCAGCGCCAAAGTTAAGTGTTTGTCAGTGAACAAAAACATAAACGTTACTTATTTTGCTACTTTTACGATTAATTGCGAATTGTTTCATGTTGAGCTATAGTTTGTGGATGAATACACACAGAAAGGTACACCATGCCAATGTTCATGCTTTATTTGTTTTAAACGAGACAATTTAGAAATGGGTCCATTGGAAATACATTGCGATTTCAAGAGGGGTGCACCGCGCAGGAAACAGCAATGACGTAACCACTACACCTCCCTAATAGGGCTGTGGGAACACAGGGCTGTGACCCCGCATTTCACATTAGCACTTAGCATTTCACGTTAGCAGTTAGCATTTCACGTTAGCAGTTAGCATTTCACGTTAGCAGTTAGCATTTCACGTTAGCAGTTAGCATTTCACGTTAGCAGTTAGCATTTCACGTTAGCAGTTAGCATTTCCTGGATGACAGTGTGGCTAGCTGGGCAATTCGGTTGAAGCACATGACTCAGATCTATTAAAACAACCAGGGACAACAAGCACTGAGGCGTGTTGAAAAGACCAGAGCCTCAGCCAACGCAGGAAGCTTGGCCCCGGAAAACGGTTTAATCGAAGGTCGATACGTCACGACTTAACAACCCCATAGCGACCATGATACGTTCCCAGGATTAGTCACATCACACAGACGGCTCAGATTTGAAGGAAGTACAGAGAAGTCCCTCCTCCTCGAGTGGAAGACTGTGAAAAGGGCGCTCTGGTGACAAGTTCTACACAAATAACAATCCAAGAGGAGTTAACTGGGGGCGACAATGCCTCAGGAGGTAGAGCGGTCATCTGGTAATCGATTCCTGGTTCGATTGCCACTCCTTCCGGGCAGCGTGTCGAAGTGTCCTTCACTGTAAAAACTGGGATTGGGGTTCATTCATATTTATTAAATAAGTATTAGTAACCTATACATAATAAAAAAAATACTATGTGCCGTTTGAAATAGAATTGAGCTGAATTCAATGAATTTGAACCATTTATGAATTGCATTTTACACAGTTTTAGTTGAATACAATTTACTGATCGTTTAAAAGTGACCAGATGACGCTCAGTTTTTACAGTGTTGAGCAAGACACTTAACCCCTAACTGCTCCCGATGAGCAGGTCGGCACCTTGCATGGTCGCCTCCGCCGTCGGTGTGTGAATGTGTGAGTGAAAGGGTGAATGTGAGGAACAAATTGTAAATCGCTTTGGATAAAAGCTGCTATATAAATGCACCATTTACCATTTAACTGTAGGAAAACATGTTTCTGAGTGAAGGGGACCTTTAAGAAAGTGACAAGTTAAAAGTGAGGTGAAAGGCTGTAATCCCTGTAATAAATTGCCATTTTTTATCGCCTTTTCCATGGTGAAATTATACGGTGACGGATGTCAATTTCTGTGCAGAGGGAGGGTTGAGGCAGAGACGCTGCCAGGCCTGGAGGGTGGGGGTGGTCACTGCAGAACTCTATTCCAGATGTTCCTCGTAAGAAGATTGTTTTGACCACAAACAAGTCGGATGAAGACAAAGCAAGACTCGGAATGTTTGACAGAATATATGGACCATGTTCTTACAGTCTGAACATCAGGCACACAGACATTCCTGTGGCGTTGTTTTTTTTAAAGGGGCACTTCCCAATTTATGCTTTGGTTTCAGAGTCATATTGTCCTTCACCACAAGTTTGATTTGAGCCGAATGAAAGACTTGTTTCATGTTGTGCTGTGAAGGCAGTGGGCCTGGAATCTGTCTAGATAGCCTCTCTAGGTCAGTCTCTCTAAGTAGTCTCTCTAGATAAGTCTCTCTAGGTCAGTCTCTCTAGGTCAGTCTCTCTAAGTAGTCTCTCCAGGTCAGTCTCTCTAGGTCAGTCTCTCTAAGTAGCCTCTCTAGATAAGTCTCTCTAGGTCAGTCTCTCTAGATCAGTCTCTCTAAGTAGTCTCTCTAGGTCAGTCTCTCTAGATCAGTCTCTCTAGATCAGTCTCTCTAGGTCAGTCTCTCTAGATCAGTCTCTCTAAGTAGTCTCTCTAAGTAGTCTCTCTAGATCAGTCTCTCTAGATCAGTCTCTCTAGATCAGTCTCTAAATCAGTCTCTCTAGATCAGTCTTTCTAGGTCAGTTTCTAGATCAGTCTCTCTAGATCAGTCTCTAAATCAGTCTCTCTAGATCAGTCTCTAAATCAGTCTCTCTAGATCAGTCTCTCTAGGTCAGTCTCTAAATCAGTCTCTCTAGATCAGTCTATCTAGGTCAGTTTCTAGATCAGTCTCTCTAGATCAGTATCTAGGTCAGTCTCTCGTCGAGATCAATCTCTAGATCAGTCTCTCTAAGTCAGTCTCTAGATCAGTCTGTAGGGCAGCAGTGGCCTAAAGGTTAGAGAAGCAGGTTTGTGACCGGAAGGTCGCCCGTTCGATCCCCGGGACCGTCAGGAACACCAACTGCTGAAGTGCCATTGAGCAAGGCACTTAACCCCCAACTGCTCCAGTGGAGTTGCTCAGTGGCCAATGGTGTCGACTGTGTTTGTACTGGGCAGCTCCCAGGTGTGAATGGAACTATGTGAATGTGAAGCAGGGCGTTCCTGAACAAGAGCATCTGTGCTCAGCGAACCTACCCTGGGTAAATAAAGGTTAAACAAAACAAAAAACAAAAGATCAGTCTCTAGATCAGTCTCTCTAGATCAGTCTCTCTAGGTCAGTCTCTAGATCAGTCTCTCTAGGTCAGTCTCTAGATCAGTCTCTAGATCAGTCTCTAGATCAGTCTCTCTAGGTCAGTCTCTAGATCAGTCTCTCTAGGTCAGTCTCTAGATCAGTCTCTAGATCAGTCTCTCTAGGTCAGTCTCTAGATCAGTCTCTAGAACAGTCTCTCTAGATCAGTCTCTAGGTCAGTCTCTAGATCAGTCTCTAGATCAGTCTCTAGATCAGTCTGTAGATCAGTCTCTAGATCAGTCTGTAGATCAGTCTCTAGATCAGTCTCTAGATCAGTCTCTAGAACAGTCTCTCTAGATCAGTCTCTAGGTCAGTCTCTAGATCAGTCTCTAGATCAGTCTCTAGGTCAGTCTCTCTAGATCAGTGTCTAGGTCAGTCTCTAGATCAGTCTCTCTAGATAAGTCTCTAGATCAGTCTCTAGATCAGTCTCTAGATCAGTCTCTAGAACAGTCTCTCTAGATCAGTCTCTAGGTCAGTCTCTAGATCAGTCTCTAGATCAGTCTCTAGATCAGTCTGTAGATCAGTCTCTAGATCAGTCTGTAGATCAGTCTCTAGATCAGTCTCTAGATCAGTCTCTAGAACAGTCTCTCTAGATCAGTCTCTAGGTCAGTCTCTAGGTCAGTCTCTAGATCAGTCTCTAGATCAGTCTCTAGGTCAGTCTCTCTAGATCAGTGTCTAGGTCAGTCTCTAGATCAGTCTCTCTAGATAAGTCTCTAGATCAGTCTCTAGATCAGTCTCTAGATCAGTCTCTAGAACAGTCTCTCTAGATCAGTCTCTAGGTCAGTCTCTAGATCAGTCTCTAGATCAGTCTCTAGGTCAGTCTCTCTATATCAGTCTCTAGATCAGTCTCTAGATCAGTCTGTAGATCAGTTTCTAGATCAGTCTCTCTAGATCAGTCTCTAGATCAGTCTCTAGATAAGTCTGTAGATCAGTTTCTAGATCAGTCTCTCTAGATCAGTCTCTAGATAAGTCTGTAGAACAGTCTGTAGATCAGTCTCTAGATCAGTCTCTAGATCAGTCTCTAGATCAGTCTCTAGATCAGTCTCTAGGTCAGTCTCTAGGTCAGTCTGTAGATCAGTCTCTAGAACAGTCTCTCTAGATCAGTCTCTCTAGATCAGTCTTAGGTCAGTCTCTAGATAAGTCTGTAGAACAGTCTCTCTAGAACAGTCTCTCTAGATCAGTCTCTAGAACAGTCTCTCTAGATCAGTCTGTAGATCAGTCTCTAGGTCAGTCTCCCGCAGCTCCAGCTCTGGGCCCCGGCCGTGTTTGTAGACCGCAGCATATTGACAGTCCAGTCAGGCTTCCAGACTATATTAGTCACACGCAGCAAAGCTCCCCACGAACTCCCTGTGTTTATTTCACAAATAATGTGGAAGAGTGACAGTCAATTTGCCAGGCACTCCACTTCCTCCTCTCCCTGCCAATAGCCTCCCCCGGCCAGTGCTGCCCGCAAGCTGTGTTCAGAAAGTACTGTTTGTGTCACAGGCTGCACACAGGACCTTTTAACAACGGCCCCCTGGAGGTCAAACAACACGTTTATCTGAGCCGCCCAGTCGCCCACTACCGCTGGCAGACCAGCACCCTGGCAGTGGCACCATCAGAAATCACTGGGGGGGGATTTCATTTTCCTATATGCGCCGCCCTCCATATTGATTACAGGCGGAAATGTACAGAGAGTTGTGAATAAATGACTTCATATAAAAACATCACACATCTTGCGTCCTGCAGCACCACGACACGTTAGCACAGATTAGCATATGTCAGTGAGGTGGCTGGGTAAATGTTCCCGGGCTGCGGGTGAAACGGTTGAGGAATATTGAACAGGTTACAGTTGACGTCACAGAGGCCCTCAATTGACCGTTATGCATTCTATTTTGCTCTTATGTCATGCTCAGGTTGGGTTCCTTTCCACCCTGTTCCCTGGCAGAAAGAGAGAGAGAGAGAGAGAGAGAGAGAGAGAGAGAGAGAGAGAGAGAGAGAGAGAGAGAGAGAGAGAGAGAGAGAGAGAGAGATGCAAGGCAAGCTGGCATTGATATTGTACTCCCCTCCCCAGCTGCGACTCATACACACCTTTTAGTAAAAAACCTTAAAACAATTTTTATTAATAAATAAATACATTTAATTGCATTTTTAAAACATTAAAATAAATATAAACCTTTGTGAATCCCTTGTCTCCTCAGTCTTGTTGATCATAGAGACCAGTACGATTGCATTCACTATAAAAGATACAAATGTATAAAAATGTATATATCTTTATATAATACTATTATTATATTGTTGTTTTGTGTATCTATTCTATTTGTTTCACTGGCTGTATGCTGTGATGAAGGTCATGTAGACTGAAAGCCCGGTAAGGTAAAGAGAAGATACTGCACGTATCCAAGTGGCAGCAAAATCTTTTCATTCGATTTGGACTCATTGACTCATTCCTGGGGGAGCACTACCCACTTTCAAAAACACTCTCAAAAAACACCTACGTGAGACTGCAATTCGAAACTGGCCCCTACAAATGTCCTAACCTAGTTGTACAGTAAATGACCAAGTAAGGCTTTGTCAGTATTCCAATGTACAGTGTAAAATGTATGTGTCCCCTACCCAACCCCCCCCCCCCCCCACCACCAATGTACAGCCCTCACCCACATGGGCGGAGTTTATGTTGGTGGCCGGGGGTGAAATTGCTTAAAAAAAAAAAAATCAAGATTATTTTTATTTTAATAAAATTATAATAATTGTGAGAAACAAATCTGAATTCTATTATGTTTTGTTTTACAATACATTCATTTTATAGTAGTAATCATTATACATTATAAGGCGAACCTTCTGTAGTGTGGCAGTGAAAGGGTTAACGCGCGGCCAAGCACCACCATTCGCAGCAGCAGCAGCAGAATGCCCCACGCAATAGTACATTCTAACACTTGTACAAAGCCACTTATTCTGAGATGATAATTAATGTATCTGGATAACCAATGCACGGATTTTGTCGAGGCAGGTAGCGTTATTTCGGGAAAATTGATATCTATAGTCTGATATATTTTTCGTCCACGAAAAATGGAGGCTGTAATAATTATTATTGCTCGAGAGTCTCTATGAATAATAATAATTAGAGCCTCCATTTTTCATGGACGAAAAATATACCAGACTATAGATATCAATTTCCCCGAAATAACGCTACCTGCCCCGACAGAATCCGTTCATTGGTTATCCAGATACAGATGAATTAGCATCTTAGAATAACAAATGTAAAAGACAAACGCAACATCTTTTTCTTTTCTTTTCTCCAGCGCGACCAGCACATCTTTCGTTGGATTGGCATGTCTAATAATGCTGTTATTAGAAATTGTGAACTTTTGTTTGTACAGCCTTTGACAACCTACTGTATGCATACGTGTGCGCGGCTGTGCGCTTGGCAGAGTGTTGCACAGTATTTTGTTATTTTTGTATGTCATGTTTGGTACAGTAAAGTGGTCTAGTGGAGCAGCAATATACTTGTTGTGGTCTTTTTATTTTAGTATTTCCTTCTTTATCTTTGTCACTTTGTCAATGATTAAGAGTAAGTCAGTTAAAAATGATCCCCCGTAGTGCTGTGTGTGTGAGTGTGTGTGTGTGCTGCTGTACTACCTAAATAAAATAAAAAATTAGGGGTTAGGGCATTGTAAAAACGCTAAAATAATAAAATAAAGGTCAAAAAAATCGCCGCCAAGCAGTCGCACCCCCTGGCGTCAAGTTCAAACTCTGCCTATGCTCGCCCACCCACCCCACCCAACCCCACCCCACCCACCCAACCTCCTCCAATGTACAGTTTCTACGCCAAATGTATATACACTCTTTTTCTGGACACTTTTGTATCACAAACAGTACTGTATTTGCAAATCTGATATGTCATAAATGTATAGATGTAGCAGTACTGTCTATCTGTATGTCATGTATGTCATATATGTTATGATGAATTGAAAATGGGGGACCCTGATGTAAACAAGACGAAAGTCTTTCTCTGGTCTGCATCCCCTTAACAATTGTATGTATTGAGCTGTACTGTACTGTACCCATTCTGCAATCTGTTAATAAACTTTTCAATCAATCAATCAAAAGCATGCCTCCGGATCCCTCTAGATCAGTCTGCCCCCTGAGTGCAGGCACGTGCACAGCTAGGGCCTAACAGGGGCTTGAGCCCCTGCCCCTCAGAGTCAAAAAGTGCCCTTTTTTTGCTGGTATAATTTTCTTTATTTAAGATAAGATATTCCTTTATTGATCCCCTTGGGGAAATTCAGTATCATAGCAGCATGGGGGAGGGATGAGAGGAGGTACAGTAGAAGACATACAGGTACAGGTCACAGAATTATAGTACAGTGGAGAAGTAAACATTTAAATAGAATGAAAAGGCAGTGTAAACAATATACAATATAATTAACTCTGGACATGCGCATATGGGCAACAAAGTGTGAGATGAGGGTATGTATGCCCTCTCAGTTATTTTGCCCTACAATAAATATAGTTACTAATAATTAATAATCTAAATCTAATCTAATATATAATCTAAAAAAAAATGCTAGAATGCTAAATATATGCAATATATAATATAATAATCCAATAATCTAAATCTAATATAATATATAATAAAAAAAATGCTAAATGCTAAAATGCTAAATGTGAATTTCAAATTCAGATTCCTTTTATTGTCACGTCATTCAGTACCTTTTACAGCAAAGAAAGAGTGAAATTCACTTTGTTGTGGTTCCTCGACCATAGCAGCATCCAATATAATATAAATTAAATTAAAATAGCATAGAATAAAATAAGATAAAACAACAGCAAGATGACTATAGTATTTATGGCTATTTATTTTTATCAAATATAAAGATGTAAATATAAAATTTATAGTAATTATCCACAAAGAAATACACCATATCAATTTAAAACATAGTGTGTTTGTGGATGTTGGAGGGTGGGAATAGTGCGTGTCAGTAGGGTGAGGTTTGGTTTTTTCCCTTGAGCCCCTGCTCCTCAAAATGTCTCCTCACGTCCCTGCCTGGGGGACAAAGCGGCCAAAAGCACTTTCTTTCCCAGGGGCCCCCTAGCAGTATAATCCAGCCTCCTTTATTGTTCACAGCACCCTGCTTGTATCATAAAATGTCACAGTGGTATTACAATGACTTTAATACATTCATCTTTATATTACACATATTTTATACACTCTGACACAGAGGATCTATAAACCCCATATAAAGATGTATTTTTTTTTATATACATGGCCATCTTTGGTAGTGATAGTGCAAGGACAGTGTTTAGTATGCAGACAAAATAGCTGGCAGGTTGACAAGTCTGGGCTAAGTAGAGAGACGTCTGACATGGGACACATAAACAAAGACACAAGCACCTTTACGAGAAGGAAAAGACATGTCCACGGTCCCTCGCTGCTGAAATTATAAAAATGTCAATTGAGCTGCAATTCATCCCACGAATCCCTGAAGACTCAGGCAATTGCATTTCCCCTCTCAGACAACACATACATTTGAATACTTTATTTGGTTCCACAAATTATATTACATAAACAGGGAATCAAATGTATCGGGGCCAAGCAGCACTGAACACTTAAGGGTACACATAGCACCTCCTTCTCCACGTGGGTAAGCTGCCAATAATAGCTGAGACAGAGCAATATTTGGCAATTTGTTTGGCTTTTCTTTTAGACATTGCAGCAATTCTCAGACCGGTCATGGTGCATTTGTATACATGGCCAAGACTTCCGAATACGAGTACACTATATCTACACCTATACCCAAGGTCGGCCATCACATTGAGCAGTGGTTGGTATTTGATATACTTGTCCCGGAAGGCCTGGTCCATGTACAGATCAAAGGTACAGCCTACTTCTATGACCAGCACCTCCCTGTGGCTGGTGTCAACAAAAACAACATCTGGTGTATTTGGTATGTTAGCAAAGACATCGTTGGTAAGGCCAAACCACTCTAGTTGCACTCTAGTATGTTTGTACATTGCTGCACTAGATGGTGATATGTTCCGTACCGCATCAGACACAATGTCCACAATACGGTCATGACGAGCGATGTACAGGTGTTTGTATGCATTACATCCATTTGTTATGTCTGCAATGGATTCTAGGTGTTGTGAATCCTGATGGTTTAAACAGAATGGACTGTGAGTTTGGGGATACCAAGTGGACAGGTTGTATTTAGTGGGTAATACCTGCAGTCTTGCTTTGATGGTACATTAAAAAACATCCTCACCAACAGCGGCGTTCTTAAACACTGAGTGTGAGACTGAGTGGTCAGCAAACTCCAAACAAGCTAGGTTTCCCTGTAATCTGAGAACATAACCAGTGCTGCCTGATCTCAGACTGCTTCATGCTAAGCAGAACCCTCCTTGCAGAGTCTCTGTGCAGTTCGACAGTCTCTTCCTGCGGTGTTGTGATGTTGGCCTTCACAATCACACAGGGGTCTGTGATAAGTTCATCAGAGACAGGGACTTCAGTCTGTGTGTTGGGTCTTGTCCATTTCAGCTGAACTCCAGTCTGGTTGCAGAGGTCATTGAGATCTGGCCAGTCAGACCAGACCCCGAAGCCCTTGGCCTGAAAGTCCAGTTTCCCAGAGTCTTTCTTCCTGAAGCCGAGGAAGTTATTCTGGTCTGCGCTGGCCAGGGCGATCTTCCTTCTGCGTAGATCCAGCAGGAGAGAGACCCTGGCCATTTCTCTGATCAGGCTACACAGAAATACGCATATGCAAATACATACATATATGTACACACACACGCAAAACAAAATAATTGTTGTGAACAATTGGTTATTGTTTTACCATAGGAAAGCAATCAACATCCATCGTTCATCCAACATACTGTACAAACAAACCAAGCTTCCTACTTACATCCACAGGCTCTGTAGCTATATACACACCAATGAGCATGCACACACACACCCATAGACACACACACACGGTTCTGTGTGTATCCCATGTTCTGGTGAATTGATCTATCTATCTAGGTCGTCCTCGGACAAGCCCTTCATCTGTGCTTCCAGTCATCCCGATCCTCCATGCATCCGGCTAGCTCACCGGTACTTCCTGCTCCCGCATCTCTCCTGAGTACGTCCCCGTATGTTGGCTCCCACAGCACAAGTTTGCTGGCTGGCAGCGCTTGGTGTCTCTGGCAGTGACCTGCCAGCCTCATTCTCCTGACTGCCACTTTCTCGCTCACCCTTAGGCCCCCCCCCCCCCCCATACAAGTTTGCATTGGCGACATGCTCATCCCTGTTGATGTTAAGCACCACACGCATCATTCTGGTGAATTGAAATAGTCAATAAACTCTGGTAGTCTATGTTTTGTTCTGCAGGAACAACATTCTCTCTCTATCAGGCTGAAGACGGGATGATCTCCAGGCCTATGCTGAGCGCTGGACAGCAGCAGACGTGTTGCATTCAACCTGTTTACACCTCCCGCCCCCCCACCCCCCCACCCATGGAAAGACGCCGCGGTCTCCTCTCGTCAGGAGGCTCCCGACCTCGATGCCGTTGGCTCTTTGCTGCCATGGCAACGGGCACACAGAGTGGACCGGTGGTGAGGGAGAGATACTGTAGTGAGGGAGGGAGGTAGGTAGGGGGTCTGCTGCCCTCAATCACAGCTAAGGTCCCTCCCTCCCGGCTGAATGAACAATGACGCGAGGCTGGTCCATGATGACAGTACGGTTTCATAGCCGCCTCCGTGCGTCTCTCATTGTGTGCTGAAGCAGCTCCTGCTGTACGCCTGTGCACCTTAACCCTTTCACTACCACCCTACAGATGGTTAACCCTTTCACTACCACACTACAGAAGGTTAACCCTTTCACTACCACACTACAGACGGTTAACCCTTTCACTACCACACTACAGAAGGTTAACCCTTTCACTACCACACTACAGAAGGTTAACCCTTTCACTATCACACTACAGAAGGTTAACCCTTTCACTACAACACTACAGAAGGTTAACCTTTTCACTACCACACTAAAGACGATTAACCTTTTCACTACCACACTAAAGACGGTTAACCCTTTCACTACCACACTACAGGCGGTTAATCATGAAAAGGTTGGGTTAACCGTCTGTAGTGTGGTAGTGAAAGGGTTAAGGTGCAACTTTCTCCATCCTGATACCTCTTAAAGGTGCTATAGATAAAACGTTTACATAGAGTAATAGTTAAAAAAAAAACATCCACAGAACTTTTAGAAAAGTGCAGAATAAAAGTATTGTTTTTTTCCCCAACAAAATATTGGTTAATTAATTCATCATTTAAAATAAAATAAACAGAGAGCAGATTAAAAATGAATTAACACTGGTACTTGATATGTTTAAGATTCACTTTGAGACTCAAGTCTGAATAATTCCACCCCACACCCCCCCTGCTCCCGCCCAATTCCTACCCCCTACCCCCGTTTGAACAGTCACAGAAGCCTGGGATGGAAATTGGAATAGAAGAGGCCTGACAACTCTCTCTCCTTGTTCAATGACAAACTCGCAAATTACAGTTCTGCTTTTTTCTTGGGTTTTTATTTCACCCCTCTGCCATGTCCTTGGATTCCTTCAGTGTCGTTTCCACCTGGGAAGACTGAAAAACTGCCTGCCTCCCTCTCTCTCTCTATCTCTCTCTCCCTCTCTCCCTCTCTCCCTCTCCCCCTCTCTCTCTACCTCTCTCTGACTCTCTCCCTCTCTCCCTCTCTCTCTCATTCAATGAGCTGTAACCAAGGCTGGAAAAAGTGACAAAGCACTTTGTAAGGGTATTGATTTTGAATTAGACATGGGAGCCTGGCTGGCTGTACACAGAGGCATCAAAGGATGGATGGGGTGGGTGTGGTGGGGGCACTAACCTCCTTAACCTAACCCTAACCATCACACTACAATAGCTTGTCAAACAAAATCAAGACGTCAAAAATGTCCTAATTTGGTAGTGTGTCCTGATTTTGTGAGTGTAGAGTGTCTTGAAATTGTCCTGATCTTTTACATAAACAAGGTACACACACGTATACACATGTATACATAAACAAGCAGACACACATGCACAAATGGATGTGAACAGGTTCACATACTCTAGATACAGCACTCTGATTAGCACTATACTCAGTAGTACTCATTTATATATTTTATACCCAGTTTAATCACCTGTACATTGTATATTACTGTTGTACTTTACTGTTAGATTTGCACTCTGGTTGGAAGCCAAACTTATTTCCGTTGTGCAGTGCTGAATGATGACAATACATTTGAATAAAATCTAATCTAATCTGGAGCGACAGTGGATCAGGGGGTAGAGCAGTCGTCTGGTAATCTGAATGTTCCCGGTTCTAGAAGATGTTTTTATTTTTCATGCAACACACACATGTAAGATGGGCGACACACAGGAACACACACACATGCATCGGGTCACCAATGAAATGCCTCTCTGCGCTTGACCCATTCCGACGTGAGCCGGGAGCAGACATGGGCTGTGTGTCCGTCTTCGTCAAGGACGCGACAGCATTAGCGATCTGTTCTGCATGTATTTCCATTGGGTTTATCTCTGGAGGGGAAACCCTTACGAGCACGGGGGGAGAACATGCAAACTCCACACAGAAAGGCCTGGGAGATACCCCACCTGGGTACCTGGCAACCCAGTAACCTGGTCCCCAAGCAGGAATCGAACCCAGGACCTTCTTGCTGTGAGGCGTGTTGTGGAAGTAAAAGTCGTCATAAACCCTTGAAATGCATGAAATAAATATAGCTTTGGATACAGAGTCTTCACAGTCAAAAGTGATTTATTTATCATATTCTGCAGAATACAAAATGGTGACAAGTCAAGGCAGAGCACACAAAATGCCCTACCCCGAGTTGCACACTTGAATGAACCTCAATACAGTTTATATAGAGTAAAAGTGGGCAAGGATGATATGATTTTGTTTCATCCAATCACATAGATGATAGCGGTATTTATCCAATCCAATACATGCACGTTAAGGAAGTCCCATCTAAGGGGAAAGCAATGGTGTAATGTTTACACAGGGCCAATCAGGGGGGTACAAGTGTGTCATGTCATCTTGAGGTCATGATGACAAAAGCAGTGATAAATAGTGGTATGATTCTGAGGGGCAGACAGGGCTTATAGAAATGGCTTTGGGGACATGATAACACGAAGGTCGGGGCAGTCAGCAGCGTACGATTTGGGGCCAGTCAGCTTGTGCAAACAATGGCTTGTTTGCATAAGCGCACCTTTGCAACTAGTAGATGGGACAGACAGTCAGTTTATACTCTGAGATGAAATATATCTAATTGTGAATTTTGTACATTTATAAATGAGATATCATAGATAAATAATTTTCCCTCACAGGCGACAGTGTTAACCACTACACCACCTGTTCAATTCCAGCTCCTCCCGGCAGTGTGTCACAGTGTCCTTGACACTTGACCCCTAACTGCTCCCGATGAGCAGGTCGGCACCTTGCATGGTCGCCTCCGCCGTCAGTGTGTGAATGAGTGAGTGAACGTGTGAATGTGAGGCATAACTTGTAAAAGCACTTTGGATAAAAGCTGCTATATAAATGCAGTCCATTTACAATTGAATCTAATCTAATGCAGACACTTGCAACTTCCACTCATCAAATTCAAAGAAACATGGACACACGGACACACACACACACACACACACACACACACACACACACACACACACACACACACACACACACACACACACACACACACACACACACACACACACACACATACACATACACTCAATATAGCATGTGCTATTCAGAGCAGGGGAGACGGATGAAGCTATTCTGTGCCTGGCAGATTCAGGTGTGCCGAAGCTGCATGCTGAGCTTTTCTCTCATTGCCTCATTGGTTCCACCAGGGCCCTCATTGGTTCCAGCAGGGGCCTGATTGGTTCCACCAGGGGCCTCATTGGTTCCAGCAGGGGCCTGATTGGTTCCACCAGGGGCCTCATTGGTTCCACCAGGGGCCTCATTGGTTCCAGCAGGGGACTCATTGGTTCCAGCAGGGGCCTCATTGGTTGCAGCAGGGGCCTCATTGGTTCCAGCAGGGGCCTCATTGGTTCCAGCAGGGGACTCATTGGTTCCAGCAGGGGCCTCATTGGTTGCAGCAGGGGCCCTCATTGGTTCCACCAGGGGACTTATTGGTTCCAGCAGGGGACTCATTGGTTCCAGCAGGGGCCTCATTGGTTGCAGCAGGGGCCTCATTGGTTCCAGCAGGGGCCTCATTGGTTCCAGCAGGGGCCTCATTGGTTCCAGCAGGGGCCAGGCCACTTCCCCTCAGAAAGCCTCACATTATAGCCTCAGAGTCAGAGTGCAAAGTAAATACTCTTACATTGGCTCTGATGTGTTCACACACACGCACAGAGACACATGCACACGCACACACACACACACACACACACACACACACACACACACACACACACGCGCGCACACACACGTGCACACACACACACATCAGAGATCCAAACAGGCCCTATAAAGTGGCAGATTTATATCCATTTGTTTTCCATTTGCAGTGAGATTGCAGTGTTAACCACATCCTGCCAAAGCCACTCAGTTAAAGCCCAGCATCGACCATTTCCCTCAGGCTGACAGAGAATGTATACATAGGTTCCCCAAAATGGAGAAAATTTTTCTCCGTAGTAGTAGGCTGTTCTCATGACAACATGTCACACCAACCAGGGAGTGAAATATATCATGGAGGGGGGGATAGGGTGGGGGGGGCTCCAAATCTTATGCTTGATGAGATCAACTGTCCGTCTCAAGACGAGATAAAAGTAAGGATGACAAATCAATTAAAACACGTACAACTTGATTGACAATGGTTGGAGATCAAGGTTTTAAACTCTGCAACAGAGGGGAGAATCTCAAGCTTTAAGGACTGTTGGAGTTCATTCCATGAGCTAGAGGGGCATCATAGCAAAATACAAGGGAGATGTAAGATCGTGTCAATATGTTGCAGACTGCAGACGTGCTCCGAGAGAGGAAATTACACTGTGAGTTAATCCGTGAGTCATGATGCAGTTTCTGGGGGAATTTAGCCTCCACAACATCCATCATTTGTAGTCTCGGCTCACTCGTTTGACGTGCGATGATCCAGACACCCGTTTAGGGTGGGAAGGGTTTCCTGATGTCACATCCTGTTTTATCTCATCTGTGTAGGCCGCGGGCAATGCATGCGGGGCAACAGTGGCTCAGGAGGTAGAGCAGTCGTCTGGGAATCCGGAGGTTCCCGGTTCGATTCCCGCTTCTCTCGGGCAGCGTGTCGAAGTGTCCTTGAGCAAGACACTTAACCCCTAATTGCTCCTGATGAGCAGGTTGGCACCTTGCACGGTCGCCTCACATTACCGTGTCACAAATGACCTGTCCCCCCAACCGAGCGCCACAACATCTATGGCCAGAGCAGACGGTGGCACACACACCAAGGTCGATGAGCCGTCTGTTGCCACAGAGCATCAGCATCTCACACAGACTGACAGCAGCTCAGAGCGGAGCTGACAGTGTCTGACACGGCTAACAGCCAGGCGGAACAGGGGTAGCGGTGGAACTGGCCGCGCATAGCGATTATACGTGTGCATTACGTGCAACTTGTTTGAGTGCTGAGAACGTCTGGAGTCGTCCAATTCCACAGCGGTGGAATGGACTTCCCACCACAGTCAGGACAGCTGAAACCATCACAGCCAGGACAGCTGAAACCATCACAGTCAGGACAGCTGAAACCATCACAGTCAGGACAGCTGAAACCATCACAGTCAGGACAGCTGAAACCATCACAGTCAGGACAGCTGAAACCATCACAGTCAGGACAGCTGAAACCATCACAGTCAGGACAGCTGAAACCATCACAGTCAGGACAGCTGAAACCACCACAGTCAGGACAGCTGAAACCATCACAGTCAGGACAGCTGAAACCATCACAGTCAGGACAGCTGAAACCACCACAGTCAGGACAGCTGAAACCACCCCAGTCAGGACAGCTGAATCCACCACTGAGTGTCAGGACAGCTGAAACCATCACAGTCAGGACAGCTGAAACCATCACAGTCAGGACAGCTGAAACCATCACAGTCAGGACAGCTGAAACCACCCCAGTCAGGACAGCTAATTCCACCACTGAGTGTCAGGACAGCTGAAACCACCCCAGTCAGGACAGCTGAAACCATCACAGTCAGGACAGCTGAAACCATCACAGTCAGGACAGCTGAATCCATCACAGTCAGGACAGCTGAATCCATCACAGTCAGGACAGCTGAAACCATCACAGTCAGGACAGCTGAATCCATCACAGTCAGGACAGCTGAAACCATCACAGTCAGGACAGCTGAAACCATCACAGTCAGGACAGCTGAAACCATCACAGTCAGGACAGCTGAATCCATCACAGTCAGGACAGCTGAATCCATCACAGTCAGGACAGCTGAAACCACCACAGTCAGGACAGCTGAAACCATCACAGTCAGGACAGCTGAATCCATCACAGTCAGGACAGCTGAAACCTGCACAATTTTCCGCCGTCGACAAAAAACACACTTCTTCAAACAATATCTCAAATAAGAAAGAAAAAACGATAATAAAATACTAACCTTCATGCTATTATGCACTTTGCTACTAAGGAATCTACCTTACATATAGTACCTACTATGTTAGGTAGTAGTCATTAAGGGAGACCCTCATTCTCAATGGTGCAGAGTGTACATGGCATTTGAGGTTACTTCTTCTTCTTCTTCTTCTTTTTGGAGTTTTACGGCGGACGGCCACCATAATTGGGGCATTTACCGCCACCTACCGACCCGGAAATCGGGCCAGTCTTCCATTCTCTCTAACCCCTACTCTATAACTACCTAACCTACAAAACAACTACTAACCCTAAACACCCTATACCCTACAAACACCACACTAGGAACAACCTCACCCTCAAACTTAATCACTACCGTCTCTGTCTCTATCCTATCTGCTCCCCTCTTCATCCTTTCTGCACTCTTAACTATGCCATTACGCTCGTCCCTCCCTAATTCTTCCACCAGCTGCTCTACGCTAACCTCGACCGGTACCCTAGCTATCACCCCCTTACATCCCCCCTCCCTCTTCTCCCCTACTCTCACTACCTTACTTATACCCACCAGTGCACGTGAGCGGCGCGGTGCGTGATCGGCGCGGGGAGCGGAGTGGGCGGTTTTGACGTGAGCGAGGAGTGGGTTTTAAAATGGGTCGGCGCGACGTCCGGAGCGAGAGTTCTCCTCCGCTCCAATCCACTCCAGGCCGCTCACAGTGGTTTAACACTGATGTAGTACATGTAGTACAATGCCAAAGCAACAGATGGCGATGTACAAACATGAAGGCCATTTTCAACCAATGAGAAGGGTGAACCTGTGATATCCTGTTCAGGCTTTGTCACTCACATCCTGTTAGAAAAAGTTTTTACGCCATTGTTGTTGTCGTTAGCTTACATGCTAACGTTAATGGCAGCGACCATAGCATTGTGGCTAGGCTAGCTATCATCGCTTAATAGAGCTAGTGAATGGATAAACAACGTTATTTAACATTGCAGAATGGGTACAATTACAATGCGGCTCAATACAAACAATTGTTAAGGGGCCCAGGGGGTGTAGACTGTTGTAGTTTGAGCTAATTTACACCATGCTCCAAAAAAATTAAGAAATCTGCCGAGCGATGTGGCGCGGGGAGCAGGGAGCGCTCGATTCAAGGTGAGCGGTGAGCGAGCGGAGAGCGACTTGGGGGCGGGGTCAACATGAGCGATTAGCGGAGCGGACCAAGCTTTAAAGAGCGAAGAGCGGATTTCTCGCCCGCGCCGATCCGCTCACGTGGCCTGATATCCACTCCACCAATGCTCCTCATCTTCCTAGCCCTCTCCACCTGCTCCACACTTACTACGGCCAGATTCCCATCCCCCAAAACTCTTGCATACTTAACCTTACCTAATTGCTCATCAACAAGTTTGGGCAACTCGAACATCCCTAATTCCCGCACTCCCCCCTCACCCTCAAACCTAACCACTATATGAATCACTTCTGCAACATAATTTCCTCCACCCTCGCCTTCTGACCCACTCGAGCTATCTCCCCTACCATTTTTCCTCTTTATCCCCTTCCCACTGTCCCTGCTCCTCTTCTCCACCTTACTCCACCCTTCTCCCCCGCTCTCACCCCCCTCCATACTGTCACCATCTGACTCCCTTCCCCTGTCACGACCGTCCCCGTCCCCGTCCCTATCGACACCTCCCTCGCTCTCACTACCCGCCCCAGCTCCCGACGTCGAAAGCAGTTCATCATGGATCAGCAAGGCGGCCACATCCATCTCCTCGTCACCGTTATAGCCGTCAAACTCGATCCGGCACTTTTTACCTTCGATCCAGGAAACAACCCCCGGGTACCTCTTGCCGTCCCCCGAAAACACAGCATGACAACGGGATCCCACCTTCCACGCCGGTGCCGCCTCCACATCACTGCATAACTTTCTGTCTTCAACTTCCAAACTCCGCGCCAGCACCCTCTCGTCCATCCGCCGACACACTTCCTCCCAATTCTCAGACCCTCCCCCGCCCCGCTTCGACTCCGCTTTCTCTCTCTCTCTCTCTCTCTCTCTCTCTCCGAGCGACCGGGTCCATCCCTCCTGCACGACGCCCACCTTTTCTGACACCCCCGGGACTACCTTGAGGTTACAAATACACACAGTCAATTTAATGTGAGGGCTGAAGGAATTCTGCATGCAGCCCAATGAGGGGGCGTGCCGTTTTTCTGCTTCACGCACCTGAGAGGAGTTTGCAATCAGCTCAGGTGAGAATACAAGTATTGCAGACTCCCCTCCACTCCTTGTCGGGTCGTTCTTGTTACTACCATCTACTGCCGCGTCTCTGGCGTGAGATGTCATGCCACCCCTATACATCACCACCTGTCGCCGTTTCCTGGAGTAGGACACTGTCTTCGCTCTCTATTACTCCACGGGAGGATCCCAGTGTTCCCACTCCAGATGTCCTGCCGGCTACTTCCCAACTCCCTCTACATGGACCCGTTCCTGGGGTGAGGCTCGCCATCACTCTCTATTACTCCACGGGAGGATGCCCGTGTTCTCATCCCGTCCCCGTGGACCCCCTGGTTGCTGTGCTCCCCGTCGGCAGCATTCTGGTCGGGAGGATGCCCGTGTTCAATGAAGAGTCCTGTGTATTTTTGCCCGTGTTTCTGGAAGATTTCCCGTGTACCTCTTTGCCTGTGTGCTAGAGGATTCCTGCCTGTGCGCTCCTTAAAGGCACAGTGCCGCGTTTTTTGTGTTCATGGACTTTGGTGTTTTTTCCCCCTTAACCTGTTCCACCCCAGGTGAAAATCTGCATAAAATGTATACCTAGGTAAATGGAATATTGCTCCACTTCTACAAGGGCTATTTGCATATTCTTGGTATCTAGGAACATCTATGGACCTCAATGAATGTATTCTCAGTGTCAGAAATATTGTGTCTATTACTAGGCTTGCTTAAATTCTGATGAAACAAAGGAAAATATGAATTATGATTTTTCTTTTCATCTTTGACAGTGAATAAAACCATGATAATAATGACCAAACTTAAAAAACTGCCACTGGGCTAATTCAGTACCCTCTTGAGATCATGTGTACAAAAGATCTAAGGAAATTAATAAAGGGAAGATGATAAAATTGAAGGTTTTGTATATACAGTACTGAATTCTCCCATCCGGACCAATGCAATTTGAAATATTATTATAGAATATAGAATATATGCTTATAAATTACCTTATTATAGCCAATTCGCACATTTATATATATATACATATAGTATCTTTCAAATGGCCGAGTTCAATTTGGATATAGTATCACCAGGCATGCGTAATAACATATACAGTTATTTAATGTAATCGACTGTACTTTTTTATTTCTCCCACAGTGTAATCATTCTGTAACTAATTTCAGATCTGATTCTTCCTACATGATTACAATAGTGTGGAGAAACTGACTGCGTTTCAATATTTGTCAAAAACGTTACCTTTTGTAGCTTATTATCGCGAATCATAAGAATTATTGATATGATTGCTTCAGAACGCCGAACTTTGAACGACCATAGCGGACCACAGGAAGTGTAGTTTGGTGAAATTTCAACACTGCCAGATAGCTAGCGAGGTCCTCTTGAAAATGGCCGCAAAAAGATTCCAATTCTGATCGTTCAACATTTTCATTTCCGCTTCCGGGTCAAGAAACGCGAGTTGAAAAAAAAACTTAAAATGATAAAAACTCACTTTTAACCTATTGCTAAACTATTGCCAACCTAACGTTTTACATTCTACATGTATTTGTGACATAGTAGTGATAATAATACTTGAAAACGTTTGATTTTAAAAAACGCAAATTTATTGCATCACTCATAAAAATATTAATATATGATAATAATGTCAAAAAGGGGTCGGTACCGACCCCGTGGGGGGGAACAGGTTAAAGGCTCAGTGCCACTTTTTGTGAATAATAAATCATGCCCTTGTTTTGGCTAACTCTGATTACCTGTCTGTGTCGTGCAATTGGGGTCGCATTACAAACCATAACAGTACGACCCGACCAGTCGACAACCCCAGCCGGCACAGACAGTGTATGTGAGACAGCCCCTGCAAGCTAACCCCATGTGTAGACTCCCCTCAGCTAGGACTGTCTTTTCAGCTAGCTTGTCAGGGACCTGGGCTTGGGCTATGACCTCTGCCAGTGGGTCTTGGACTTCCTGACTGGCAGACCCCAGGTGGTGAGAGCAGGCAACTGCACCTCCTCATCCATCACCCTCAACATAGGGGCCCCCCAGGGCTGTGTTCTGAGTCCCCTCCTCTACTCCCTGTACACACACGACTGTGTGGCTCAGCGGAGTAGCAATACAATCGTCAAATTTGCTGACGACACAGTGGTGGTGGGCCTGATCTCTGCCAACGACGAGAGGGCCTACCTGGAAGAGGTCAAGGTCCTGGCGGGATGGTGCCAGGAAAACAGCCTCTCCCTGAACGTCAGCAAAACAAAGGAGATGATTGTGGACTTCAGGAGGTCGGGGGTCAAGGACTACAGCCCCCTCAGCATCGACGGGGCACCGGTTGAGAGAGTCAACAGCTTTAAGTACCTCGGAGCCTACATATCCGAGGACTTGACATGGACCACACACATTAACAGTGTTGTGAAGAAGGCACGACGACGCCTCTACTTCCTCAGGCGCCTAAGGAAGTTCCAAGTCAGCCAGAAGATCCTTAAGAACTTCTACTCATGTACAATAGAGAGCATCTTGACCGGCAACATCACCTCCTGGTTTGGGAATAGCACTGCACAAGACCAAAGCAGACTACAAAGAGTGACACGTTCAGCCGAACGCACAATTGGAGGGGGGCTCCCCACCCTCCAGAACATTTACTACAAGCGTTGCAAGGGCAAGGCTAAGAGAATCATTAAAGACTCCAGTCACCCGAACAACTGCCTCTTTGAACTGCTGCGGTCAGGCAAGCGATACAGGAGTCTCAAGGCGAGCACAGAAAGACTCAGAAGAAGCTTCTATCCCCAGGCCATCAGGCTGCTAAACGAACAATGAATGAACACTACACAACAACAACCACCAAACGCACATAGCACACACATCCACACGCACACACTCACTTTAAACAAACACACTGTAGCACCCACTCCACACACTTATAGCACACACCCACTTTAAACAAACACACTGTAGCACCCACTCCCCACACTTTATATTTATGGATGAAGGATTGCACTACAACTCGTACACCTTACTGTAAATTGTACCTAAAATTGTACCTCATCCCATTTCTGCTTTGCACTAGATAGTACTGTACATTAGTACACTGCATAGTATTGTGTATTGTATATTATATGGTAACTCAGAACATTGTACATATGTCTATACCGAACACTGTGACCTCATTTTCTTCTTCTAAATTCATGCTATATTATGTTATTATGTTATTTGATACTATCTTGTCTAGCACAGTCTCTGGAGCGTAACAGTAAGAAGCATTTTGTATGAAAGTATTCTGTACTTCTGTATGACAACTATTAAAGAACTTGAACTTGTTCTCCTCTGCTAGTCCAACCGTCTGCTAGCTTAGCCCCTGCAGCTAACCAGCTAGCACAGCCTCTATGTTGATGTAGCCTTACAGCTAGTATAGGCCCTGTAGCTAGCTAAGCCCCTGCAGCTAACCGGCTTCCTCAGCTAGTCCAGCAGTCTGCTAGCTTAGCTCCAGCAGCTTGCACAGCCTCTATGTTGATGTAGCCTTACAGCTAGCATAGGCCCTGTAGCTAGTTATGCCCTGGCAGCTAACCCTGTTCCCTCTGCTAGCCCACTTTGTGTGTAGCTTCCCCAGCTAGCATGGCCTCCACTTTGTGTGTAGCTACCCTGTTCCCCACTGCTAGGACTGCCCCTTCAGCTAGCAAGGTCAGTTCCCTGGTGCCTCTCTGAGATTTTTTTCCCCCCCTGCATTCCCGCCCCTGTGGGCCTGGCTGGTCGCCGGGTGGCTCCCGTGGAGGGGGGGTTACTGTGAGGGCTGGAGGAATTCTGCATGCAGCCCACCGAGGGGGCGTGCCGTTTTTCTGCTTCACGCACCTGAGAGGAGTTTGCAATCAGCTCAGGTGAGAGTACAAGTATTGCAGACTCCCCTCCACTCCTTGTCGGGTCGTTCTTGTTACTACCATCTACTGCCGCGTCTCCGGCGTGAGATGTCATGCCACCCCTATACATCACCACCTGTCGCCGTTTCCTAGAGTGGGACACCGTCTTCGCTCTCTATTACTCCACGGGAGGATCCCAGTGTTCCCATTCCAGATGTCCTGCCGGCTACTTCCCAACTCCCTCTACATGGACCCGTTCCTGGGGTGAGGCTCGCCATCGCTCTCTATTACTCCACGGGAGGATGCCCGTGTTCTCACCCCATTCCCCTTGGACCCCCTGGTTGCTGCGCTGCCCGTCGGCAGCATGCTGGTCGGGAGGATGCCCGTGTTCAATGAAGAGTCCTGTGTATTTTTGCCCGTGTTTCTGGAAGATTTCCCGTGTACCTCTTTGCCAGTGTGCTTAAAGGCACAGTGCCGCGTTTTTTGTGTTCATGGACTTTGGTGTTTTTTCCCCCTTAAAGGCTCAGTGCCACTTTTTGCGAATAAGAAATCATGCCCTTGTTTTGGCTAACTCTGATTACCTGTCTGTGTCGTGCAATCGGGGTCGCATTACAAACCATAACATTTAAAACACAATAAATCACTCACCAACACAGTCAAAAATAAATACAGCTCAATATGCAATAGCCCATCAGATAAAGCAATTACAAGTCGACGTAGGTTATAATAAAAAATCTAAAACGTCCAGAAGAGACAAGAGTAGGTCACGTTGTAAGAGATTCCATGATTCAATACAAAAAGCAGACCAGATTAGTTCTAGCTCGGGGAGCCTGAAGAACTAGACCATCACTGGATCGCTTTAAGTTCCAGAGCAGCATAGATGAGATATACTGTAAGCTGGTCATTTACAGAGTAGAGCTTTATAAATATACAGATACCGACAAATAAAGGCAAAAACATCTGTGGTGAATTGTGTAAGTGCACAAGAGCAGCATAGATCTACTCACTCTGTGTGCAGGAAGTTGTAATGGGGCAGGGGAGGACTTAGCTACTAAACTCCCCACTCTCTTTCCTTGAAATGAGCCCCCCACACTCCCACAGCCCCCATCACATCCTCTTCACTCTTCTGAACCAGTTTATATAACTCCTGAGTCTATTCCCTCCCCATTCCATCGGGGGCCTGCGAGGAGGAACTCGAGTCAACCGCAGAAGTATGGGGTTTAATACGTGTAATGGTGCAGAACGTGGTTGACATCTACCCGTCCTCGCTTCACATTCTCAAATGTCTCCGTTTGTTTTTTTTTTTTTTTTTAATTTTTTTTATTATTGCAAAACAAAACTTATTAAAAGTCAGTACTCAACACACAATGTATAATGAAACTTTCAGTAAAGGTGGTTAAAATATATGCAAGTACAGAAACAGGATAAAACAAAAATAGTCAATAATAACATTTTAACCGTATACCGTGTATATCCAGCGAAGTTACAATTATATAAATGTTAGTATATAATATACCCCGAATACCTATTTTCTAAAACCCTACACACATATGCTCCAGCTCAAATCCCCCCCTCCCGGACCCCCTCTTGGATAGTACCTCTATTATCCCTCACTCCTAACCAGACATCACCATTATAGGCTAGCTTTTATTCTCTCCACCACTTCTAACCACATTAACATTTTGGATTCATTGAGCCCTAGAATTCTTGCTGTTGATATTTCTTGATATATCACATCAAGATATGTAAGAAACCACACTTTCCGGCACATTTTTTCCGGTTGAAACCAACGTGATGCAATCAGTTTTTTAGCTACTGTGATACCCGATAAAACCAATCTTTTTAGTTGTGGGTTCACTGCAAACTCAAAAACATCATTCAATAGCAATACCGCGGGGTGTACAGGTATATTCCAAAATACGAGTATTGATAATTGTTGGGACACATCTTCCCAGAATGCCTTAACTGGTGGGCAGTCCCAATACATGTGCATAAATGTTCCTTCGTCCCCATTTGTACATTGGGAGCATTTGGAGTTTTGTATAAGCCCCATTTTGCACAGCCTTATAGGAGTCAAGTATGTCCTGTGAATATAGTTCAGATTGATTTGTTGATGATCCGGGTTCCTTGATGTAAGTCGGACATTTGCCCAGGCTCCTTGCCAATCAAAGTCATTTTCCAGGTCTGGTATATCCCTCCTCCAGACATTGTCTAGTTGAAGGGTTTCGTACGAGGACGTTAGTAATTGTGAATAAAAACCTGATACAAAACCTCCCAATGTATTTCTGTCATAGAAAAATTTGTGGTATCTGTGGTGTTCGATTGGTATGTGTAATGGAACACCGTGAGATCTCATACAAATGTCTCCGTTTGTTTGTGTATATCTTTAACCTCACATTGCCACATTGTTCACGGTCATACACGCTTGCCCGCCAGCTCTTGTGACATAACACTTTTTTTTGGGGCTCACCACCATCAAAGTTGACCATCGCTGTACTAGGTATGTAAGTTCAAGTTTCAAGTTTTGTTTTATTTGTCACATATAAGGAACATGTACATTACAGACAGTGAAATGCTTGGTTCTGTATGGGCCTCCTAAGATTGTGCTTCTTCATTTACATTACATTTACATTTAGTCATTTAGCTGACGCTTTTATCCAAAGCCACTTACAATTTCTGTGCGACAAGTCATCAGGAAGGGTACAACTCTATCAGCTGAGTAACAATGTTCATCAAAGTGTTGCGTGTTACAGTGTAGGTTAGTTTATTAGGACAAGTGCATGACAGTAAGGTTAGTTAGGGTTAGATATATATATATATATATTTTTTTTTTACATTATTATTTCAGATAATGGTTGAAGAAGTGCGTCTTAAGTCGACGGCGGAAGATTGGACGGGTTTCGGCTGTCCTAACTGGGGTGGGTACAGTAGTTCATTCCACCATTGTGGGGCAAGGACTGAGAATAGGCGGCATCTCTTTGATGACCCTCCCGGAGCTTGGATAGGAGTAGGTCTGAGGCGGCCAGAAGATGCAGAGCATAGGGGTCTTGAGGCTGTGTAGTTAGAGACCATTGACCGGAGGTAGGCGGTAGGGTTGGGCATCGTTTGGATTTGAACGATTCCGATTCCGGTTCCGATTCCGATTCTCCATTTCGATTCCTGTTCTAAACGATTCTCGATTCCGATTCTTTGAGCTGCAGGTCAAAACCGGAAGTTAGGAACCGGTTCCTATTAGAACCGGTTCTCTGTGCCCAACCCTAGTAGGCGGGAGCGGTTCCCTTTGCCGCACGGTATGCTAGGTCGAGGGCCTTGAAGCGGATACGTGCAGCAATGGGGAGCCAGTGCAGGTCCCTAAGAAGTGGTGTGACATGGGCCGACTTCGGTAGGTTTGAGATCAGGCGGGCCGCTGCGTTCTGAATGAGTTGAAGAGGCTTGGTGGCCGGGAGGCCAGCGAGCAGTGCGTTGCAGTAGTCGAGGCGGGAGATGACTGTTGATTGGACGAGGAGTTGGGTGGCTTCTTTTGTCAGGAAGGGGCGGATCCTTCTGACGTTGCTCAGGAGGAGTCTGCAGGTTCTGGTTGTCGCTGCGATGTGAGCAGAGAAGTTCAACTGGTCGTCGAGGACAACACCAAGGTTCTTGGCAGTCGGGGACGCGGTCACAGCTGCATTCTCGACTGTGATGGAGAGGTCGGTCAGGGGGGAGGATTTGGCCGGCAGGTGGAGCAATTCTGTTTTGCTTAGGTTCAGTTTGAGGTGGTTGGTTGTCATCCAGGCGGAGATGTCGGACAGACAGGCCGAGATCCGCTCAGAGACGTGGATATCTGAGGGAGGGAAGGAGAGGAAGAGTGGAGTATCATCGGCATAACAATGATATGAGAAGCCATGAGACGTGATAATGTTACCCAGTGATTTAGTGTAGAGGGAGAAGAGAAGGGGTCCTAGGACCGAGCCCTGGGGGACACCCGTCCGCAAGGGGCGGGTGGCCGACAGGGTCCTTCTCCATGACACTTGGTAGGAGCGGTGCCATGTCAGCGCAGAGCCAGCCACTCCCATTCCTGCGAGGGCCACGAGGAGGATCTGATGGTTGACTGTGTCGAAGGCTGCAGATAGATCTAGGAGAATCAGTTTCATACAGTAAAACGAATAAAGACCAAACACTACACAAAATATACAATTATATGATGTAGTGCAAATATTTTAGTAATAAATTGATAACATATGGTGAGTGTTAAAAAGTGTTTATAGTGTCTAAAGTGAATGTTAAAGGTGAGTGTTTAAAGTGAGTGTGTAAAGTTGCCAGGCAAACTCACACCGATGTCTGTTTGATGATTTAGGCCTGTGAGGTTCACGTAGAACATTCAATCTAAAATGTCCTTGCAACTTTTAAAACAGGAGGTCATCCAAAAACGGTGTCAAAACCGATGGATGTTAAGAACCCGTTTGACCAGACCGCGACACTCTCCAGAGAAATATAGAAAGGATCAAGTAAATCGACTCTGTTCTGTCCAATAAAAACAATGCAGACGTGTTCGTCCGTTTCAGACCTCTCTCCGGTGTGTTTGGGTTTCCATCCGACCGGAGCGAAGGCTTCCCACGTTATGCCTCATTCTTCATCCTCCCTCTCCTCCCTCTTCTCTCCCTGAATAAACGTTCCCTCCATCAGTATGGGCGGAAAGATAGGGTAGCGGTCTTTGCCACTGGTCTCAGAGAGCAACTCAGAGAGAGACATTACGCACAGTGGCGCTGCATCACAGGGATTAACTCATCTCCGAATGACCACAGGAAGGGGAACACTCCTCTCACTTCCCAAGACAATTGAAAACGGTCTCTTTTACGCATTCGAATCGTGACTCAATGGTAAATTCAATGTGACACATCAAATCTTTTATAATGTTTTGTGGTTTTTGGTGTGAAATTAGATGCGTTTCAGATGAATGTCACTGACAGGGCATAAAGGAAGAACGTGGACTTGTCCTGGACCGGAAGTTAAATAATGAGCGTAATAATCCATTTTTCACAGAAGCCCACATGGTCCTAATCATAGTGGAGGACAATTCCTCTGTGACCAAAAGTAGCTGTAGACATGAAGACATTAGACTTAATTTACTCTTTTTATTTTCTCTCTCTTTCTCTCTCACTCGATTGCTTGCTTTCTCTCTTCATCTCTCTGTCTGCCTCTCTCTCTCAGTCTCTCTTTCTCTCTCACTTGCTCTCTCTCTCACTTGCTCTCTCTCTGACTCTCGATTACTTGCTCTCTCTCTCTTTCTCTCTCACTTGCTCTTTTTCTCTCAATCGCTCTCTCTCGTTATCTCTCTTTTTCTTCTCTCTGTCTCTTTCTCACTCTATCACTTGCTCTCTCTCATTCTCTCTCTCTCTCTCTCTGGCTCTCTCTCTCATTCTCTCTATGTCTCTCTCTGTCTCTCTCACTTGCTCTCTCTCTCATTCTGTCTCTCTCTCTCTCTTGCTCTCTCACTTGCTCTTTTTCTCTCAATCGCTCTCTCTCGTTCTCTCTCTTTTTCTTCTCTCTGTCTCTTTCTCACTCTATCACTTGCTCTCTCTCTCTCTCTCTCTCTCTCTCTCTCTCTCTCTCTCTCTCTCTCTCTCACTGTTGCTCTCTCTCATTATCTCTTTCTCTTGCTCTCTCTCTCATTCTCTCTGTCTCTCTCTCTCTCTCTCTTGCTCTCTCACTTGCTCTCTCTCTCTCTCTCTCTCTCTCTCTCTCTCTCTCTCTCTCTCTCTCTCTCTCTCTCTCTCTCGCTCTCTCTCTATCCTGTAATACACCGCCAGCATATAATTGTTTATTATTTTCACAGCATGTTTCTGTTTTACTGGTCACATAAACTTCCACACAGTCATAGTGTCTTTATCTGGATTCTCACAATATGCCAAAACTCCTAAATCATTAATGCCTACTATGCAGTTTGGGGAGAGAAGTGTGTTTACATTTGCAGAGCCGCAGAACTTTATAAAACCACAATTCTATCGTAGTCATCATAACATCGTAAATAAAAAATGAAATAATAATAATAATAAAAATGTGGAGGCATGTGAACCAAACAACAACCAACTAGAAGATACTTGTTTTGAATAGTAATGTCTGTAAACAAAATTGTGGGCCCTGTTGTTGTTGTTGTTGTTTACTGGCAGTAAAACTGTATAGGGGAGCTTTCTAGTGTCCCAGAGACCCACTGCTCCTTTAAGGACGTGTTTATTCAGTTGTGAAAATATACCAGATAGATGTTTCCCCACTTCTCAGGGTTTTACACGTCCCTCCCAAAACTACACAGTGCACTAAATAAACCTACAAAAAAAGTATTAGAATTTCTCTAGAAGAAAAACAGCTACATGTCATGAAAATACTTACTTTTCTCAGCTGCTCACCGGCAGTTTCTCCTACAACTGCCCATTGTAACTTAGACAAGCAGACCACTGTGTGCCGCTCGGTTTGGGCACAGTAGCCAGCATCTGGGAATGTGGGTCGCGGCAGGGTACTGTGCCATGGCCCACTCAGCGCCACCGGGCTGGAAAGTGAATAGGCAGTGTTGACAACGGCTGTATATCTTCCGCGTGTGTTGATTACTGTAATTCGCAAAACGGCTGACTCAAAAGTGGACGGCGTCATCACCGGAGCGCTGACGTGTAAACAGGTATACGGGCCGGCCGACGTTAGAGGACTGTAGACTACAAAGATACATTGAGATGTAAACAAGAGAGAGAGAGAAACTGCATGCAGGACTTCTCTGGTAATTATGAAAACAAAACCAACCATTTTTCATTTTATTGTCAACTGGAGTTTTCTGTCCTCTATTTTTTCTCTCTCTCTCTGTCTCTCTCTCTCTCTCTCTCTCTCTCTCTCTCTCTCTCTCTCTCTCTCTCTCTCTCTCACACACACACTCTCTCTCACTCTCTCTCACACTCACTCACACACGCACACTCTCACACTCACCCTCTTTCTCTCACACACTCACTCAAAGACACTTTCTCTCTCTCTCTCACACACACTCTCTCTCTCTCATACACACTCACACACACACACACACACACCCACACACTTTATTTCTCTCACACACACACACACACACACACACACACACACACACACACACACACACACACACACACACACACACACACACACACTCTCTCTCTCTCTCTCTCACTCACTCACACACACATTTATCTCCTCTCTCTCTCTCTCTCTCGCACACACACACACACACACACACACACACATGTATCTCTCCCCCTCTCTCTCACAATCACACACACACACACGCACGTGCACACACATCCCCCCCTCTCTCTCACACACACATTACATCTCTCTCTCCCCCTCTCTGTCTCACGCACTCTCCCCCCCCCCCCTCTCTCTCCCTCTGGCAGCACTTACCATACTGTAGTCATAAGTGGAAAATGGCCTTCATACGCCATCCTGGGTCAGTGGCTGGGGGCGGGGGTGGAGGAGGCGGTTTCTGGGGGAGGCTCTTCAGATGTCTGTCATGTTTCTGCAGCACCGCAGGCCACTGGCTGGCGCTGAGCGCAGGCTTTGCGGTGGGCTGTTTGTCTGTGTGTAGCTGGCATGGCCTCCGCGTTCCCCCGCATCTGGTCCCCATTAGCGGAGCCGAGGGTATAAAGCAGGGAGCCGCCAGGGCCGAGGACCACTGGAGCGCTAGCCTGGACCATGGGCCTTACTATCTGGGTGTGTGTACTCTGCATGCAGGCGTGCCTGCTCTCGCACGCCGCTCTCGAATGCTCGGGGACCTCGGAGACACAGGGGGAGGACTGCGTCAGGAGACAAACCACAGGCGGACAGGTAAGGGATGAACTTAATTCGACTCTACTGCAAACGGTTATCATGGTTCGTAAAGTAATGGTTGTGTGTGTGTGAGGTACACACAGGTAGCAATTAGATAAGTCCCCCCACCATCACGTTTCTGCCCTGCTTTAAAAGTAAAGCTGACACTGCAGGGTTTGGGAATGTGGTGAAAAAGAAGTGGTTATTTTCTTTGAGGGGGCATATTGTGACATGTTGTGCCTCTCAAGTCGCTACACTGTTGCTGGTCTCTTCTCAGAGTTGACGGGGGACAGAATTTGATTTCCAAAAAAATATCTCCCTCACCTAAGCAGCCACAATACAGTAAACAGTGGCTGCGGAAAAGTACAACTGAAAGCAAAAGTGGAACTTCTCTCGTGAATGAATCAGTACATTGTAAAGATGTTGCTGGCATTGAACTGTGATGACGTGTTGATGACAGACAGTAACTGTCCTGTTGGCATTAGTTTCAGAGGCTATAGTTTATTTATTGATAAAATCATGCAAGCTTACAAGAGCCCACTCAGATCCCATCGTCAGATTTACCAGTATTGATTAATGCTTCTTCAGAAGTCCCAACTATGGAATCAATAACTGGCATTAGGCTGCTCTGACTCCTACTTTAGTTTGTATATATTGTATATTTTGTATAGTGTTTGGCCTTTATTCATTTGACTTTTTACTGTATGAAGCACAATCTCAGGGGGCTCATACAGAACCAAGCATTTCACTGTAATGTACATTATATGTGACAAATAAAACAAAACTTGAAACTCCTACCAAGGGGGCAGATGTGAATCATGTGATGATGATACTGTGGTCCAGTGTATTTCAGAACTGTTCCTCAACCTGGATACCTGGATCCACTGAGCCTCCTAAGTTTAAACTCATTATGGCTACTTTCAGCCCAGAGGAAAGTTACTGACTCACTGGAATGTTAGTGAACTCTGACAGGGGCCTGGTGCGACTGTGGTCAGAAGTGTATTGCAGCGTTGTGGAGAGATGTATATATACAGCACCGTCTAGTAGCATCTCATCCTTCATCTGGAGACAGAGGGCCTCCTTATGAAAGGTTCTCGCACCCCAGTGTTGTTATCACGGTACAAGCCAAACTTTATGATTTACTTACTGATTTATCAATCCATCATCTTAAATCGTCGCAAATCTGAGGTTTACGTGAAAAATGTTCTCTGACTTTCTGTGACACGTCAAAAACGAGTTGTAGATTTATATTACCCAAAGTATGAAAGCTATGGGTGTAATTTTCATCTGTTTTTGTCACATTCCATCATTACCCAAAGCTTTGGGTGTAATTTTCATCTGTTTTTGTCACATTCTTGGAAATGATTATACAAAGGAATGTAGGATAGAATCGAGTAACATTTTGATTAAAACAGTTTAGCTGCCACCCCCCCCCCCCCCCCCCCCCTCATCTGCATTCACACAGTCCAAACCGAGGAAGGAATAACTCAGATGGAATGTTAGGAGGCCTGCGTGATGATATTGTGGTTGAGTGTATTTCAGGATGGTGGGGGGGGTTTGTTAAGTTAAATGGTCTACATGTTAAAATAATAGTTCTACATTCCGACAGCCATCACTGGTATAGAGTGTTTGGTCAGTAACATGGGTCTCTCAGTCCCTCCTGCTCTGCAGTAAACACAAAATAAATCTTCTGGAATCCAGTTCCCACTTTATCCAATCAGGAGAGAGAACTCCACACTGTAAAGAAATTTAACACTAGTTTTAAGCAAATGTGTCCTTGAAACAAGTAAAATAATCTACCAGTGCAGTAAGCTAATTTGGCTTGGCAAGATTTAAAAGCAAGTAAGTAAAAAGAAGTAAAAAATATTTAGGGTTTATCCTGATTGGATAAAGTGGGAACAGGATACCATAAAATGTTCTGTGCAGAGCAGAGGGACTGAGAGTATTATGTTACTGACCAGACACTATCAGTGATGGCTGTTGGAATGGGCTATTTAACACATAAAAAAAGAAGAAAAATACCTCTTACAGCACCTTTAAATATACTGTTGAGAGACCCGGAGACATAGCGTTTACAAAGCATCTCATTGTAATGGTCTTTGCTGCCGTAAGGTCACCGCTCCAGAAATACACCCCAAACTAAAATGTTTGGTCTCTCTCTTCATGTGGCTACCAGGCTGTTATACTATATACATGTGGTCGTCTGTGTGTGTGTGGACAGTTTGCACATTCTGTCCAAAGTAATCATCCTGGTGTGGACAAGGAAACAGCTGCAGCTGAGGTGAGAGGAGGCTTGTCTAGTCGCAGAGGAAAGGGGGTTTGAGAGTCTGGAGGAATCGCCTTTCCATCTGAGGCCACGGTCACACTGCAAGCCTTAGTGCTCAATTCTGATTTATTGTTCGGATCAGATTTTTTTTGGTTTGGCTGTTCACATATATATATATATATATATATATATATATATATATATATATATATATATATATATATATATATATATATATATTTTTTTTTTATGTGGCCAAGATCAGATTCTAGTGTGAACATAAATGACTAAATGTAACTGGTCACACTCCTGAACTGACCCACATGCGCAAATTAACAATAAAGAAGATGGACGTAAAACAAATTGTGACGAATGTCAATCTAGAGAGATGTAAAAGTTGCATGAAAGTCACATGACTGTTCAGACTGAGGTCACATTGCAAAAATAAATCAGACCTGTATGTGATTTAGGACCACATATGAAAGTGGCCCAAATCAGAAATGAAAAGAACAGATTCCATGTGATTTGTGTTGTTCACACTGTCGTGAAAAAATCTGATCTGAGTCACATACTGTATGAGCAAAGAAATCAGATTTGGGCCACTTTCGTCTGCAGTGTGAACGTGTTTGCGGGACTTTGCTTTTTCTCCCTCTTGTGGTTATTTGTAACTTAATTGCAGCACGTTACAATTACAAACTACAGATGTGGCGAGTCGCTAACTATGAGATCCGGGGCAGCTTAATTTTCTACATTTGGTTTTAATTCAATGCTAAGTTGTATTTGGCTGTGCTCTCTCTCAACAAGGTCACTGGCTTCATAACAAAACTGAACACATTAAGTGGGTAATTTATGGGACTCGTCGACACGGAACGCTTGCAGCAGCACGGAATGAACTGGGACTGTGGCACGTTTTTGATGAGGGCTGTATTTTGCATAATAGTCTTGTGAAGAGAACTAATATAGCTCAGTATAATGGAGGAGACAGTGTTGTAGTCGAGTCACTAAATCTCAAGTCCGAGTCGAATCTCGAGTGTTCAAGTCCAAGTCCGAGTCACCAAAGAAGAGCCGCATCAAGTCCGAGTCCAAGTCATCAAGGTTGAGTCCACTCCACTCTGGCAGTCAAAGAGCTGACATACAAATAAAAAAACTAAAGGTCTACATTAAACATAAATGACACAGCGGTCACTATTTCAAAGGGAGTGTATTTACTTTGTGACACAATAGCCCAAACAAATGCACTAGCCATCAATATCTTATGCCAAATGATTAGGGCCTATTACTGAAAGAATCTCACGCCACAAGAACAGTTTCTTCCCCTCTGCAGTGAGCTTCACCAACAAGACCCCCACTGACACCCCCCCCCCCCCCCCCCCCCACTGACACCCCCCCACTGTGTTACATGAACACCCCCCTACTGGACTATATACATGTATATATCAAAACATACTTGTTCATACTTCACTGTTCATACTTTTTGCACAGCCCTGGCCTATTTAAATAAAATGTTTGACTTATAATGATATTATTCTATTGTGCTTCTATTTAATTTAGTTTATATCCCATTTTATTTTATTCCTTTATTCCACCTTTTTATTTTACAGTTATACAGCCCTGGCCTATTTTTATTTCATAATTATTATATTCTATTGTGATAGTGCTTCTATCTTATTTTATTCCACCTTTTTATTTTATCTGTCTGTTATTGTCCGTTAATTCATTCAGCGCCAGAGGGCGCTGTGTGGTTGAAAGGCCAACTCTTTAAAGTATAGTATATACATGGCGTGTTTGCAGGGCTATAACTATATTATATAGCTATGGATACAATACTATTGCCCATTTGACATAGAGTATCTATCGTTCAATATGTGAAAAAGAGGGTGGCTGATTGGCGCAGTGGGCAAGGCGCTCGCCTCTAACGCAGGAGACGCTGGGTTCGAGCCCAGCTCTCTGCGTTGCTACTGGCATACTAACACAATTGGCAAAGTGTTAGAGGGTGGGAAAGCCGGTGGGTGGAGATTTGACGTTGTGGACAGCGACTCCTACAGGTCGGTTTTGGTGACGCCGGTGCGACGGAAGCAGGAAGTGACAGGGGCAGCGTGAGCCTCCCACGCATCACTCCTCGCCACAGAGTTCGAGCTGCTGCGGCGAAAAGATGTGACAGGCTGCCTCCTCGTGTACCGGAGGGGACACGTGATGCAAGGCTTCTGTCCTCACTACAACTGACCTGTGGGAGGCATAGTCTAGCAACGTTCAAGACAGGGAAGGGAAGAATTGGATAAATATATGTGAAAAAGAAAAATAAATTCATCTATACATTCCTGTTTTATACCGTGGTGAATATAAGTATGGTTTTAGGGTAATTCATGGGAGGCTGGTAATAGCCCCCAATGTGTATTATACTAAATGCATTGGCGTTCCGTCCCTACACACGCTACAATAAAAAAATAAAATGCATGTGATTGGTATTATGTTCCATCATGAATGCATGAAAGGGTGTGGGGGGGGGGGGGGTAGTTTTTTTATGCTTTGATCGTCACCAACGGTATACGTTATGGACTAGCGTTACACACACTCGGATCACAATGAAGGCATGCTTTGATCAACGCAAGATTTATATCCTATAGCCCTTACCTTGACTAGGATCTTCCCCAAAAAGAATATTCCAATTATCTGATCGCAAGTCCCAGTATTGGTGTCGATCGTGTCGCCAACATAATCCGCCATACATCATCGATCTGGAGCATTTGACGCTCCTCAAGCCGATCGAGACAACTGCTCCCCTTGCCTGACATAGAAAAGTCCGCCCGGACCAATATAATCAACGCACAGCCCAAAACACAGTTTGAAAGGATGTGCAATACCGGCCGCATCCTACCAGGCGGCGGTATTGGACTTTTGCGATCTCAGACTCATTCCCCATGTATGTTAACACCAGGCTCCCTGGATGGATAATGAATGGAAATATTGAATAAAAGAAAACGGCCAAAACCCGACTATACTCGGGTCTGGCGCTGAACGTTCGGCGAGTTAACCCGACTATCATCGGGTCTGGTGCGGAAAGTGTTAATGTTGCACCGAAAACGACCAAAGGAAATTCCTTGTATGTGAAAACTACTTGGCAATAAAGACCTTTCTGATTCTGATTCTGATTCTGGAGGAGAGTGACCTGTCCTGGTGTGTTTCTGACCACTCGGCAGAGCAAATACATGCTTGAGAGGATTGCTCATTCTCACAACATGCTACATGATGCTATATGGACAGATTCATCAGGGTTAACGGAATATACCAATCATTTGGCATTATACTGAGCCTCTTACTTTTGCTTTGTGCATATAGTCCTTCTATATACCTACTTATACACCTGCATTTAATCCATATAACTCTGTATGATGTACAATAATGCAGTATATACCATCTATATTCTTATTGTATATATATATATATATATATATATATATATATATATATATATATATCCACATCTACATGCCTGCATATAATCCCTTTTACATGTATGTAGATACTATATCTATATCTCTTACTAGTTATGCTGCTGGCCAGTATGACTTAGTTACTACCATAGTGTCTTTTGTACCTGTATCACTGTAATACTACAACTCTGTACATACATCTGATAGCACTATTACTAGGGATGGGTACATTTCACATTTGAACCGATACGGTACCGGTGAATCGATACCGGTACCCAACGGTACCTTTTTTCGGTACTTTAGTCTCAAGAAATAAAATGTACCTACTTCAGTCGTGAAAAAAAAAATCCAAACTTCAAATAACTACAATTTCGACCGTTTTCGGCTTGCCATTGCTCCGACTGCTTTGTTGTTGAATCAAGTCAAATCCTAGGTAAGCATATATTGTGCGTGTGAACGTTGACATGAAAGGAAAAAAGGTGAAAAAAAAAATCTGTATCTCACTTGAATCGATACTCGGTAGTACCGACGTGTTTCGGTTCGGTACCTCAAAAGTACCGAATTCGGTACCCATCCCTAACTATTACTCAATAGTACTAATTTATAGGGCTGTACCGAATGTAATTTTTTAACATTCAAAGCTTCTATTGAAGTATTCGAACGAAGCTTCGAATGCCTGTCGTCATATTTTATGACGTAATCCAAATATATATATATATATATATTCTTTTTATTTATAAATATCCTCAAACAAAATCCTCAATTTGAATAAAGTGATTAATTTGATTAAATGAGTCTTTAAATTTTTTTATTAAATCAACTTTCTTTAATGAATATAACTCATCAGTTTCGTCAACATAAATAATCCAATAAGGGCACGGTTGGTACGAAAGGTACGAAAGTTATGGTGATTGGTGACGTCTTGATGGAGCGCCGAGTGCCAAGCGGATGCAGATAGGCTACATCATTTATGATAAATGTTTTATTAAAGGGGAACTATCTTATAAATGGCCTTTTTGAGTGTTTAGCATTGTTTCCTAGCTATGTGAACTTATATTAATATGATCTATGTCTCAAAATTCTCATATTGGCGCATTCTTCCAATTCTCCTCTCACAATATTCACCCTCACTGAACTGAGTCGTTTGAAAATGTGCCTATATGTGATGTCATATAGTCACTGCTGCATGTTAATGTTCAGGCGAACACGACGATGCACAGTGGTTTAGGAGCCCAGGCTCAAAACAGCTCGAAATCTTGAGGTAGAAAAATGCTGTTTTTGAGGACTTGATTAGAAATACAAAACAATGAATAAAAAAAATATATATATTACAGAGGTGTTCCATAGACTCACAGGAATTGTGTAAAAGTGCCCAAATAGTGAAAGAAATAGTAAAATAGTTCCCCTTTAAAACATTTATGATGAGTCATATACTATAATAGTATAATACTATAATATTAGTGTAGCCTAATTTTTATCTGCAACTGTGAAGAAAAACCCCATTGGTTTAAACAGAATGAATAGACAATAGACAAATTAATATATATATTAAATAAAAATAATTAAAAAAAAAAAGTGTTAAAAATTTTGATTGTTGATAATGTTGATTTAGAATTTGAATGTCAACATTATGAACGAAGCTTCGAACTATTTGGTACAGCCCTACTAATTTATATATTTTATACCCTGTTTAATCACTTTCTATTGCACTTTACTGTTACATTTGCACAATTTGGATACCACACTTCTTTTCTGTATAATGACAATACATTTGAATATAATCTAAATAAAATGTTGCCGAATTGTCCCGGATGAGCTTCTTACCCATCCCTTAACGGCTGGAGTTGTGTTCATATAAATATGAATTATCTGCACTGATTTAGATACAGAACAACACGGATCTCCCATGCCGTGTAAAAACGTGCATTAGTCCTTCGTAGTATTTCGGTGTGAGAATGTAGACCTTTTCAACAACATAAACGGGCCCACGTCTATTTCCTGTCGCAGTGTTCGCTAACACAACAGCAGACAGGAAGTACACTCAGGGGGGGCCCACGTCTATTTCCTGTCACAGTGTTCGCTAACACAACAGCAGACAGGAAGTACACTCAGGGGGGGCCCACGTCTATTTCCTGTCACAGTGTTCGCTAACACAACAGCAGACAGGAAGTACACTCAGGGGGGGCCCACGTCTATTTCCTGTCACGGTGTTCGCTAACACAACAGCAGACAGGAAGTACACTCAGGGCCCATGTCTATTTCCTGTCACAGTGTTAGCTAACACAACAGCAGACAGGAAGTACACTCAGGCCCACGTCTATTTCCTGTCACAGTGTTCGCTAACACAACAGCAGACAGGAAGTACACTCAGGCCCACGTCTATTTCCTGTCACAGTGTTAGCTAATACAACAGCAGACAGGAAGTACACTCAGGGCCCAAGCCGTTCCCCTGGCAACGGAATTCTTCTGAAAAGGTCTATACTTCATTTAGATTCACGGACCCGTGTGGGTATCATAAATTGTGCCGTAGGCAGCAGACTTGTCTCGGGAGTGCTGAGAAAAGTGGAAAGACATGGGATGACCTTTGACCCTCTCCTCTCCTCCTTCCTCTCTCAGCACGAGGATGCAGAGCTGCAGAGGTTGATGCCTGCGTCCAACGCCCTCAGGAGGGAAGCGCTGGTATGTAGGACCACTTACTCCACGAGAGAGAGAGCCCGGGCCTTTTCGCTGAGGAGGAGGAACTACTAGAGTGCAGGGCAGACGGGGTGGGACCACAGGGCAGACGGGGTGGGACCACAGGGCAGACGGGGTGGGACCACAGGTCAGACGGGGTGGGACCACAGGGCAGACGGGGTGGTACCACACGATCCATTATGGATGTGGGGATACTGTAGGGGCGCCTGTGGGTCGCCTCAGACGACCTCTGAAGTGGCTCGGAGAGAGAGACACAGCTGAAGACACCTGGAGAACACGCTGACACCAGTGCAGCGTGAAGAATTGCATTTTATTTAAATATTGAATATATAATATTTCCATCAACAGTCAGGACCATAGATATATAAACACTAGATGGCTCAAGGCGGAGTCTCCCGCGTAGTTCACCGGTGGCCATCTTGCTTGAGTGGACTACTGATGATCTGCACAAACAAAAATACTCTTAACTCCCTGAAATCTTGACGGATTTACAAACGGTTTGGTTTATTACAAATGTTATTGACGTGGCTATGATTCTTGCTTGGAGGAATATTTTTTTTATAATTCTTTAAAATTTGCATATGAAAGTCCAAAGTATGCAGTATGATAACTACATCTCTGACGTTTTTAACAAACCAAACAGTTGAAAATTGAGCAAGCTATGGTTATTTCAATAGTACATGCACCATAGACATGCATGTTATGAGTGGGCGTGCTCCACCCACGCAAGATGGCCGCCATGGGGCATCGTCTGTCTCTGTTGGCCAGCAGCGCTGGTGAGTCATCTAGTGATATATAGATCTATGGTCAGGACAGCCGAAGTACTTTTACATTTTGTCATTTAGCTGAAGCTTTTATCCAAAGCGACTTACAAGTTATGTACGACAAGTCAGCAGGAAGGGTACAACTCTTTCAGCTGTAATCTACCGTGCCTATATTATTTACTACCTACTGTCCTAATTATGTCTATAATACTATGCACTCAAGACTGTAGCACTCAAGTTTGACATTGTTTGAAGAACAATCTTACTAACTGACCCTTAGCTGCCAGAGTTGTACCTTTCCTGCTGACCTGTTGTACAGAACTTGTAAGTCGCTTTGGATAAAAGCATTCAGCTAAATGACTATTATGACTAAATTACTAAATGTAAATGTGGTGCATCAAAGTTACTGGATGGCTTTAGAAACCTGTGACGCTACTGTTGATGGTTTAGGACTGTCCTTTGTCTGTCCACTATGAAGTCAACGCGGGTTTGTCATGTTCAAACAGGCCGCACAGCATGTAGTAAACCCACTTCAACTCATGTTTAAACCCACCTTTTATGATTTGAATACTTTTACGACTGACTTTAGGATAGATTATAGTATTTCGGACTAGACTCATGCAAGTTACATGGAACTATTGTCTTTCTGAGGAAACAAAACGAAATACTATTCTGAAAAAATATATTCATCTTTCAAATGTATGTAGAGTCATCATTTAAAAAACAAAATATAATAATAATAATAATAATAATAATAATAATAATAATAATAATAATAATAATAATAATAATAATAATAATAATAATAATAATAATAATAATAATAATAATAATAATAATAATAATAATAATAATAATAATAATAATAATAATAGTAGTAATAATAATAATAATAGTAGTAATAATAATAATAATAATAATAATAATAATAATAATAATAATAATAATAATAATAATAATAATAATAATAATAATAATAATAATAATAATAATAATAATAATAATAATAATAATAATAATAATAATAATACATTCACAGAGCTTTTAGAAAGGTGTGAATAAAAGTCTTGCTTTTCCCCAAAAACTATTCTTGATATGTTTGCGGGTCCAAAATGAATGTTGTTGTTTATATTGTGTGCATGTATCCCCTCCCTACTTCCCATTTCCCCCAATGGAATACACCTGATTGGATAAATTACATGCTGGTGCTCTAGTGCGACATCTAGTGGCTGAATGTTATCTATAGCACCTTTAACACACCTTTTATTTTACCCCTGCATCACTTCAATATGGCTGAACTTTCACCTTTTATTGTGTCACCTCACAACCACAAAAAAACATGCAACAAACTAAATCCAGCAAAAGTAAGCATGCATTGAGCTATCTCCTTAAAATGCACAAGTCAGACCATCATCATAAAACCATAAAACATGGAATTGTTTTATAATCATAATTCTAATACTATAAAACATGACCATTCTTAATTATGTTTGTGACTAATGTGTTTGTCTTTGCTTTCAACAGAGCAGAAGACTAGAAAGTATTGCTCCAATAACGGTAAGGAACTTTTCATAATTGCCATAACTTTGGGGAAAAGTCGGGCATTGATTGACTGAGGGGCCGCAGAGCACCGTGATAAATTCACTGAGAGGCCGTAATTGGCAATTTGAAAGTTATTCTTCCTCAAAGTGACAGAACCCTCATTAGGAACGACAGGAGAGGATCAATAACAGTTCCTCATTTGTGTCTGGGTCAATGAGAGGCAGGAAACAGCCGGGGCACACCGGCAATAACAGCTCTGCTCTCTGCCTCTCTTGTCACTGCATGTTGTACCGTAGTGCAAAACAGAACAGTGCGAAACATCACTCAATGGAAAAGAACAGAATAGACTAGAACAGAACAGGCCAGAACAGGGCAGAGAAGGTGTGTGTGTGTGATTCTATGTCATATTACTTACTATTAAATTGGTATTGAAGACGTGACTCGTTGCTAATTCACTTGACCTCAGAAGGGCTTTGGACTTAAAGTGGTGTTCTGCATTGAGACTCGAGACTCGACCCGAGACTACGTTAACGATTTGGGACTTGACCCGAGGCACAACAACTCAGGACATCTGTCGGTTTTGGGGTTGTTGTCTCACGTGAAGCTTGTCGATGCGGTGTCTCCGCAGAATCCACTGAGGCGTAAGAGATACCTGGAAAGGAGGGGACCCACCCAGCACTCCAACATGCCCGGAGCCATCTCCGTCAGGGGTTTCCCCAACACGCTCATCCAGGTAAGACACAGACGGAGGGAGGGGAGGACACAAAGAAAGACAATTCGGTTGTTAAGTCTGACGTATGTTCATGTCCGGGGCCAAACGCTCCGCTTCAGACAGTGGGAGATATAGGAGCACATACCCCAAACAGTTTATTATGACAGTGGCTCGGGAGGTAGAGCAGTCGTCTGGTAATCCGAGGTCCCCAGTTCAATTCCCGCTCTTCCCGGGCAGCGTGTCGAAGTGTCCTTGAGCAAGACACTTAACCCCTAATTGCTCCTGATGAGCAGGTTGGCACCTTGCATGGTTGCCTCCACCATCGGTGTGTGAGTGAATGGGTGAATGTGAGGAACAAATTGTAACTACCACACTACAGAAGGTTAACCCTTTCACTACCACACTACATTAGCTTAACCTTTCACTACCACACTACAGAAGGTTAACCTTTCACTACCACACTACAAAGGGTTAACCCTTTCACTACCACACTACAGTAGGTTAACCTTTCACTACCACACTACAAAGGGTTAACCCTTTCACTACCACACTACAGAAGGTTAACCTTTCACTACCACACTACAGAAGGTTAACCTTTCACTACCACACTACAGAAGGTTAACCGTCTGTAGTGTGGTAGTGAAAGGTTAACGGTCTGTAGTGTGGTAGTGAAAGGTTAACCTTCTGTAGTGTGGTAGTGAAAGGTTAACCTTCTGTAGTGTGGTAGTGAAAGGGTTCAAAGCTACCACAATCGTTCTATGGGCCAACAAATTCAGTGCCCCAAAAAGTCCAAGATTTTACATCCGAGTGACATTCCAAATTTGAGAGTTCTCTCTCTCTGATTTCTAGCTTTAGGAGAGAGTGGTGCGTGTTCACAAATACTCACTGCAGTGCACTATCCTGGGGCACAGGAGTAGCATATGGGAATTCCAAAAACTGGGTGGCCTGTCTCTTTAAGACAGACTGACTAAAGGGAAGTTGGCTCTGAGACAAACGGGAGAAGAGGAAGATGAGGAGGAAGAGCTGGCAGAGGAACCAGACAGCTAGATCAACATCAATTATGTCAGCGATAATGATTAAATAACTGGGAACGTAAATGGATTAAAAAATGACAAGAACAGTGTCTCAATGCGATGATGCCAACTGGCAGAGAAACCTGTTACAGCCACGGTATGCTAATAGATGTTGTCCATGTACCCACGCTCTCCACGCTGGAAGAGACCATACTGTTACAGCCACAGTATGCTAATAGATGTTGTGCATGTACCCACACTCTCCACGCTGGAAGAGACCATACTGTTACAGCCACAGTATGCTAATAGATGTTGTCCATGTACCCACACTCTCCACGCTGGAAGAGACCATACTGTTACAGCCACAGTATGCTAATAGATGTTGTCCATGTACCCACGCTCTCCACGCTGGAAGAGACCATACTGTTACAGCCACAGTATGCTAATAGATGTTGTGCATGTACCCACACTCTCCACGCTGGAAGAGACCATACTGTTACAGCCACAGTATGCTAATAGATGTTGTCCATGTACCCACGCTCTCCACGCTGGAAGAGACCATACTGTTACAGCCACAGTATGCTAATAGATGTTGTCCATGTACCCACACTCTCCACGCTGGAAGAGACCATACTGTTACAGCCACAGTATGCTAATAGATGTTGTCCATGTACCCACACTCTCCACGCTGGAAGAGACCATACTGTTACAGCCACAGTATGCTAATAGATGTTGTCCATGTACCCACACTCTCCACGCTGGAAGAGACCATACTGTTACAGCCACAGTATGCTAATAGATGTTGTGCATGTACCCACACTCTCCACGCTGGAAGAGACCATACTGTTACAGCCACAGTATGCTAATAGATGTTGTCCATGTACCCACACTCTCCACGCTGGAAGAGACCATACTGTTACAGCCACAGTATGCTAATAGATGTTGTCCATGTACCCACGCTCTCCACGCTGGAAGAGACCATACTGTTACAGCCACAGTATGCTAATAGATGTTGTCCATGTACCCACGCTCTCCACGCTGGAAGAGACCATACTGTTACAGCCACAGTATGCTAATAGATGTTGTGCATGTACCCACACTCTCCACGCTGGAAGAGACGATATCCACTATGTGTTGATATATGAGAAATGTAATCATATTATTATCTTATTACTGGATCTTGCGGAACAGCAATATGATGCTTTCCCAGTGTTTCACCTTCTCTACCGCTACACAGAAATTAGGCATTTTCTTTTTGAAAACGGTTACCAACGGTTACAAGTTTCAAGTTTTGTTTTATTTGTCATGTATACATGTACATTATAGTGAAATGCTTGGTTCTGTATGAGCCCCCTGATAGGTAAAAGGTAAAAGAATAAAGTCCAAACACTATACAAAATATTTCATTTCAACCTTTATTTAAAATCGTAAGCATCTGAGGTTTCCCTCATTTACAGAAACGACGATTGTACAGTACATAATAAAAACAATATTCACAGAAATGTAAACACCAGAGTAAAACAAATTAAAACGTTTAAAAATAATTTTAAAATATCAACTAAAACAGTTACAGGTAGTCACACAATGGTCTGAAATCATACATTTAAACATTCCAAGGGAAGGGAGAACCTCCAATTTTAGCGTGAGTTGAAGGACATTCCATGAGTTAGAGGCATCAAAGGAAAAGGCTGACTTCCCTAGCTCAGAACAAATCTGAGGAACCCTAAGAACCATCCAGTCATTCGATCGAGTTGAATAGGTTCCAATATTCCAATTTAACAGCGAGGAGATATAAACAGGTTGTTTACCAATAAGGGCTTTAAAAATAAATAAATACCAGTGTTTGTTGCGCCTTTCTGCAAGAGAAGGCCAACCCACCCTATCATACAGGACACAATGGTGAGTATCATATCTGTCACCAGTTATAAATCTGAGAGCTGAGTGATATGCAGAATCCAGAGGTTTAAGAGTTGATGCCGCAGCATGCCTATAAATTACATCACCATAGTCCAAAACTGATAAGAAGACTGATTCCACAATTCTTTTTCTACTAAATAGAGGAAAATTGGATCTGTTTCTGTACAGGAAACCAATTTTCTGTCGCAGTTTAGTGGCAAGATTTTCCACATGGAACTTAAATGTTAATTTCTCATCAAGCCACAGGCCAAGATATTTATACTCAGTGACTCTCTCTATACAAGAGCCACTGACAGTAGATATCCTCACATCATCAAGGTTAATATTCCTTGCTCTTGAAAATAACATAAACTTTGTCTTACTAGCATTAAGAACCAATTTAAGACTAGTAAGGGCATCCTGTAGAGCATAAAAGGAAAGTTGCAATTTCTCAAAGGCCAGCTGTACAGAGTCTGCAATACAGTACACAATTGTGTCATCAGCATACAGATGGGCATGACATCCATACAAAGAAGAAACAATATCATTAATATAAATTGTAAAAAGGACAGGACCCAAAACTGAACCTTGTGGCACACCTTTAGTCATGGCCAAGAATTCAGATTGTGCTTGACCTAACTTCACACACTGCCGCCTAGAAGATAGATAATCCTGAAACCAGACACAGGCATTATCATCCAACCCAATGTTAGATAGTTTCTTTAGAAGTAAGTAGTGATCAACTGTGTCAAATGCTTTTGATAAGTCAACAAAGAGGGCAGCACAATGTTTCTTCTTATCTAATGCTGAAATAATGTCATTTGTAACCAAAGTGATGGCTGATGTTGTACTATGTTTGGCTCTAAAACCAGATTGTTGAGAGCTAAGTATGGAGTTAGTTGAAAGGTAATATTTGAGTTGTTTACTTACTAGTGTTTCCAGGACTTTAGCTAAGCAAGGTAGCCTGGAGATAGGACGATAATTATCTAAGTTATCCCTATCACCTCCCTTATGTAAAGGAATCACCCGTGCAGATTTCCAAACTAGAGGAAATCTACCTGATGAGATAGAGAGATTCAAAATATAAGTAATCTGTTCAGCGATAACTGGTGCAGCCAACTTAATAAAAAAAGACTCTAAGTTATCCTCACCTGTAGAACACTTTGCATCAATTGATTGTAAAGCATCAAATACAGCTGACTGTGTAAAAGGTTGAAAGGAGAAATGGGAAGTGACGCCCACAGGGTACAAACAATCAGAATCAACAGGACAAGGTCCATTATAGTTCCTATTAAATAAATTACCAGCCTCCGCAAAATGCCTATTGAAGGCAACACAAATTTCACTCTGCTCAGAGATCACACAGTTTTCAACTTTAATATGAGAGGGTAAAGAATTAGATGATTTTATTTTGTTCACCTTCACTGCACTCCAAAATTTTGCTTCAACAACAACAATACAGGCAGCCATGTTGGAAGAAACGCAGAACTACAAAAACATGCCTTGCAAGGCCTCTATTGTTATGAAAGTGTTCTGCTTGGTGTGTGTTGTGTATATATGCATATATTATATTTATATGTTGTACTGTATGATATTTGTATACATAATGTATATGTCTCCGTCTCTCCGTACTATCCTGTACTATGTAGGCGGAGAGGGCCAGGAGACATCTGGGTCCATCTGCCAATAAGAGAAAGACTAAGCGTAAATCCCGCGTCGGCTCCTTCTCCCTGCTCAGCAACAACAACCCGTCTGCCCCTATACAGGTAGGTATCCATGGTAACAACGGAGCAAATGGCTGGGCCACGGCAAGGGGATGCATCAAGATGGCAGAGTTAGAAGGGCATCGTGGGTTTGGGTTTATTATTCGTTTTCCAGGGGTCCGTTTGTGAAGATGTAGACTGAGAAACCCAGGAACTCTTCTTCTATATATCCCCTTAATTTCCTAATGGCTTGCACTAAAATGCTGACCAACAGGCCAGTACAGTAGGTGGACTAAATGCTGACCAACAGGCCAGTACAGTAGGCTGTTTAAATGTAGACTAAATGCTGACCAGTGCAGTAGGTTGACTAAATGCTGACCAGTACAGTAGGTGGACTAAATGCTGACCAGTGCAGTAGGTTTACTAAATGCTGACCAGTACAGTAGGTTGACTAAATGCTGACCAGTGCAGTAGGTTGACTAAATGCTGACCAGTACAGTAGGTTGACTAAATGCTGACCAGTACAGTAGGTTGACTAAATGCTGACCAGTGCAGTAGGTGGACTAAATGCTGACCAGTACAGTAGGTTGACTAAATGCTGACCAGTGCAGTAGGTTGACTAAATGCTGACCAGTACAGTGGGTTGACTAAATGCTGACCAGTGCAGTAGGTTTACTAAATGCTGACCAGTACAGTAGGTGGACTAAATGCTGACCAGTACAGTAGGTTGACTAAATGCTGACCAGTACAGTAGGTTGACTAAATGCTGACCAGTACAGTAGGTTGACTAAATGCTGACCAGTGCAGTAGGTTGACTAAATGCTGACCAGTACAGTAGGTTGACTAAATGCTGACCAGTACAGTAGGTTGACTAAATGCTGACCAGTGCAGTAGGTTGACTAAATGCTGACCAGTGCAGTAGGTTTATGTGCCACACAACCCTACCCTTTACATCATGATTCGTATTCAAATGTCATTAAACGGAAGCGCCTCCCCCACATTGCTTTTAGACAACCTGCCATCAAGTCCCTCAATGACTGAGTATGAGAACAGTGAAAAGGCCCCACAAAGATTACCCCACATTTATTTACTTGGCTGAGCTAATGCTGTAATGATCGTACCTCCAGGTGACCAGAGCACGGAGGCAGGTGGATGGTGAACCAAGCAGGGGGAAGTCGGGTCGATCTGGGGCCTACTCTATCCTGGTGAGATGCATCTCTGCTGTTCAATTTTGACTTCTTGTCATTACAGGAGATTGTCTCCGTCTTTAACTCATGTGTGGGTGTATGGGGAGTGTGTTTTAGCTGATCTCAGCTGTACCTTACTAAGAGCCATTCACATTGACATTCAACATCAATTTACTATTTACTTAGTAATAGTTCAATAAGAATTTATAACCTTGTTATAATGCTCTATAAATAAACTATGTATTAATAGATCAGAAATGCTTTATAGGGTTTGGTTATGGTAAGGTGTTACTTTATGGTTGGATAGGTATATACTGTAAGTAAATTATGGACCCATTTCTTGTGGGTCCTCACATGACACTGATAGCAACATGGACCTGGGGCTGAGGTCATTTCTCAGTTGAAAAACCTTAAAGGAACACTCCACCAATTGTCTTTATTTATTTATTATGCCCACAATCTTACATAATATCCCCAAATTACTGTCTGGTATTTAATTTGGTTTGAGTTGAGTTGGAATTTAGTTATAGCGTCAAAGTGTGTGACATCATTATGGCAAATATTCTACATGAAATACTGCACAGTGAAATTATGGAAATAAAAATATATCAAGGCCTTGGCCCTTAGTGAATGATTCATGGACAGTTCCTGGAAAGGAATATGCAAAGATATGTGTGTGTGTGTGTGTGTGTGTGTGTGTGTGTGTGTGTGTGTGTGTGTGTGTGTGTGTGTGTGTGTGTGTGTGTGTGTGTGTGTGTGTGTGTGTGTGTGTGTGTGTGTGTGTGTGTGTGTGTGTGTGTGTGTGTGTGTGTGTGTGTGTGTGTGTGTGTGTGTGTGTGTGTGTGTGTGTGTGTGTGTGTAAATGGTGCATTTATATATAGCAGCTTTTATCCAAAGCGCGAATATTCTATATTGAAATTAATAATCGATTTGTTAAATAAAAATAAAATAAATAATTATATTATGGCGCTTTTCCACTGCATAGTACCTACTCGACTCTACTCTACTCTACTCTACTCGCTTTAGGTACCTGGTACCATGTTGCTTTTCCACTGCAGGTACTAAAATAAAGTACTCAGTTTGTCTCCGTGTGGGGAGGCGGGGCTGCTGGTGATCAGCATGAGAGCTCACCGAGTGAATCCACAGTCAGTTGATCCTCAATAGGAAACCAACCTAGATTTACCCTGAAGGACTGGTTCTGGCCGAACTGTTCGTTATACAAGTATCACAGAGACATTTCAAATGTACTCACAGTTGTACGAGGGTTTCGGACAGAGATACGGGATGGTTTGAAAGCTCGGCGTTGCTAATAAACATTTTAAATATTTTTTTATAAACTGCTCAAAACGGCATTATTTCCGGCGTTGGGTGCATGATGCGCATGCGCTGTGATCACACCAGGCAGCCAACGCCGGAAATAATGCAGTGTTGAGCAGTTTATAAAAAATATTTAAAATGTTTATTAGCAACGCCGAGCTTTCAAACCATCCCGTATCTCTGTCCGAAACCCTCGTGCAACTGTGAGTACCTTTGAAATGTCTCTGTGATACTTGTATAACGAACGGTTCGGCCAGAACCAGTCCTTCATGGTAAATCTAGGTTGGTTTCCTATTAAGGAGCAAGTGACTGGATTCACTCGGTGCATCACAGTCACGAAAGGGGCTATGAGCTTGGCAAGCCAGAGTAAAACACAGTTTTCAATCAATCAATAACAACATTAACGAGACTCTCGTTGTGTCTATTCTGCTAACGCTAACGTTACCCCTCATTGTGTCTATTCTACAACGCGTTAACGTCAGCTAGGCTGTCTATATATGCTAACGTTAACGTTAGCATTAGGCTAACAACAACGCTGTAACGTTACCAGTCGCGTCTATTTGCTAACGTTAGCATTAGGTAATAACCGGTTTAAAATGGATGGTGATTACCTCACGTTGTGTCTATTCTACTAGCATTAACGTTACTCATACAAACAATCAATAGCGAGTTATATTGAACCCGCTATGTACGATAGCCATGCTAAAACGCTAGCACATTAGAACATTCCTTCCACCGTTGTGGAGCTTAAGCCTTAACAAGTCAGCGATCTTTTTGCGAGACTAAACTCTCCGCTCTGTGGCAAATTGTGTTGATGTCGGTTTTGTTTAATCAATAAATGAGGCAGAATACACAGTGACTGTATCGTTTGTTTATTGAACTTGTGCCTGCTGCAACCATAATGAAATCCTATGCAAGACATTAAAGATGGCGGCGCCGGCTTTCTGTTTTCGTTCAGACCAGTTCAGACTCTCCAACTAGTGACGCGTCTCTCTTCTGACCAATCAGTGGTCTGCAGTGTTTCACGTGACTTTTATAGTACCAGTTCTACCCGCTTGGCTCGCGCTTGGAACCAGACTCGAGCAGGGACTAAAAAAGTACCGAAAAAGTACCTGGTACCAGCCTGGTACCAGGTACTTTGGTAATGGAAAACCGAAAATACCGAGTAGAGTAGAGTAGAGTAGAGTAGGTACCATGCAGTGGAAAAGCGCCATTAGATTGTGAAAAAAAACAGCCCCCGGTGGGCGGTTGTTAGTGGTTAACATACCGTTGTATTCGTTCGGTACACAGCCATACTGAACCTTAGGTCCAGTACTGAAACGGTTCGGTACGTGTACCTTTACACCCCTAATATATACATTTTGGGATGTGTGTGATTATGGGCAGAATAAATGTGTTCTTGGTGGCGTGTTCCTTCCAGGTCCTTAAGCATTATATACCTCTGCACTGCCAAACGCAGTACGTGTTGAACATTTGAAGGAACCTCTCCTTAACGCTAACGCTGATGCTCCCCAGGGAGACCCCCAGGCCGAGGGCCAGAGCGACAGGCCCAAGAGGAGCATACAGAGGAGGAAGAAGGCTGCGAGGAAGATTGTTTGCTCATAATGACATTCCTGTTTCCACCTCGGCAAAGGCTCCCGGCGACGCACCACCAGATCCCGGTCACATTCGGCACTAAAGCCGAATATCCTAAACACATTTTGTAAGATTGAGATGAATGGTACATCTTTTCTTTCCTCTTGTACATTTGGCTGAGGTTACAGTTTTTGGCGCTTAATTAATTCAAGGAATATTTCCACGCGTATCCACCATTACTGTTTCAGCCGTATGCTAGCAAATTTTTATACGCCAGTATAAAAACATATGGATACTTTTTTATATATATATATATATTTTCAAGTTGCTAATATATTCCTGCATGTGATGAAAACACACCTTTTTCTTCTTTTCTTTTTTTTCTTTTTAAAAGACCCGTTTCTTGGGGTCAAACATTTTGTTGTAATGTATTTAAACAGAGAACCCTTTCTCTCTTGCGTGAGTTATTGAGTTAAGATTAGGGGTATATTTTTACAGAAATATCTCTCAAAAAAGTCGTTTGTTTTGTATGAGACTTGAATAAAGTTTTAGTTAACTGGACAAGTGGTGGAAAATGTCGGACTCCGCCTTTAATTCATTCCCACAGTTCGCACACCTTCCTATTCTCAGAGTAGGACATTAACGTTGAATTTGGAAGGAATAATGGAGCACACTTGCTACTTTATGTAGAAGGAATTGGATAAGCGTAGCGGCGCCTCACCCTTTCCCCCCTCTTGTGCAGAGAAAAACGTTTCTGTAAACTGCCAGCTGTTAATTCAGAAACCTAAGGATTAGGGTCTGGAAATGGGCATTGAGCCCCCAATTACAGATGGCATATGTAACAGGTTGTGAATGCCCAAAGCCCGCCTGGCGGAGAGGACTGCTGACTGCGGTATAAAACCAACAACTCTTCAGACAGGGCGGCCCGCTAATCTATTTACATTAATGTAGAGGCCCGGTAGCTGAAATAAATTTCATTAAAATCATAGAAATGTAGTCCAGACCATCTGTTTCAGGAGTCAAACGTTCTCTTTTTAAATATCCCCTCTATTGGGCACAGTACTAGCTCACGGTCGATGTCTGGACCAGAAGGGATTGTTTGAGTGCTTCTCCAGGACGCTGACGTCAACTCTGTAGCCCCAAGTCAGGTCTTGGCGAGCGGAGACGAAAACAGGAGGACTGACTGAGGCACTTTTTAAAGTGTAAGTGGGGCCTTTCTAGTGATTTCTCAATCAATAGATCCATACAATTTTAAATTAAAGGTGCACACTATGTAGTTTTGTGAGTCGGAGATGTCAGTGATTTCTAAGGCATATTTTCACAACTGAATAAACAAACTGTCCTCAGAGGAACATTTGATCCCTGGATTCACTGTTTGAAGCTACAGTAGAAAGCTGAAAAGTTACCATTTCACTGCTATCGTTTACAAAGGCAGGGCTCACAATTCTGTTAACAAGCATAATTTCTAGGCTTACATTTGGTTCACAGTGCCTAAACATAAAATGATTTATGATGACATAAGATACACTAATTGTAATTATGGTATTTTATTTACCTGCTAACAAGTCCCCCCTCCTGCATAGAGCAGCTTTAAAGATGGCAGTAGAATGTTGATGATGAACAGCAGCTTTAAAGATGGCAGTAGAATGTTGATGATGAACAGCAGCTTTAAAGATGGCAGTAGAATGTTGATGATGAACAGCAGCTTTAAAGATGGCAGTAGAATGTTGATGATGAACAGCAGCTTTAAAGATGGCAGTAGAATGGTGATGATGAACAGCAGCTTTAAAGACGGCAGTAGAATGTTGATGATGAACAGCAGCTTTAAAGATAGCAGTAGAATGTTGATGATGAACAGCAGCTTTAAAGATAGCAGTAGAATGTTGATGATGAACAGCAGCTTTAAAGATGGCAGTAGAATGTTGATGATGAACAGCAGCTTTAAAGATGGCAGTAGAATGTTGATGATGAACAGCAGCTTTAAAGATGGCAGTAGAATGTTGATGATGAACAGCAGCTTTAAATATAGCAGTAAAATGTTGATGACGAACAGCAGCTTTAAAGACGGCAGTAGAATGTTGAAGATGAACAGCAGCTTTAAAGACGGCAGTAGAATGTTGATGATGAACAGCAGCTTTAAAGACGGCAGTAGAATGTTGATGATGAACAGCAGCTTTAAAGATGGCAGTAGAATGTTGATGATGAACAGCAGCTTTAAAGATGGCAGTAGAATGTTGATGATGAACAGCAGCTTTAAAGATGGCAGTAGAATGTTGATGATGAACAGCAGCTGTAAAGATAGCAGTAGAATGTTGAAGACGAACAGCAGCTTTAAAGATGGCAGTAGAATGTTGATGATGAACAGCAGCTTTAAAGATAGCAGTAGAATGTTGATGATGAACAGCAGCTGTAAAGACGGCAGTAGAATGTTGAAGACGAACAGCAGCTTTAAAGATAGCAGTAGAATGTTGATGATGAACAGCAGCTTTAAAGATAGCAGTAGAATGTTGAAGACGAACAGCAGCTTTAAAGATAGCAGTAGAATGTTGATGATGAACAGCAGCTTTAAAGATAGCAGTAGAATGTTGAAGACGAACAGCAGCTTTAAAGATAGCAGTAAAATGTTGAATGACGAACAGCAGCTTTAAAGATGGCAGCAGAATGTTGATGACGAACAGCAGCTTTAAAGATGGCAGTAGAATGTTCATGACGAACAGGCAACGAAGGAAACGAATGGCTTCTGTGGAATAATATAATGATTCCCCAACTCCCTCATGTGACATTCCCCTCCCCTTTCTCCCCAATCCTGTGCCCCCCCCCCCCCACCCATTTGACCTATCAAATGGGACCACATCCCCCCCCCCCCCCCTTTTAACTATATAAGACTCCTCCCGAGAACAATCCAGGTCGCTACCTGGGTCATTCAGCTGATCACCTGGGCCGCGAGCCTCAGCCATTCTCTCTAACTACTATTTGTACATTTCTATCTGTTTGGTTAATAAACCTTGGTATTATCTGAACCTCGGTTGACTGAGAACCTTCTTCTTCAGGATATCCACAAATATCCCACACTTCTAACATGAAATCATGGCCAGAAAGGTACGTCTTCAGTCTAGGTTTAAAAATAGCAGCTTGTGCTGTCCCCGCCATAAGCCCCCGGTGTCATTCTGATCCATCTGTGTCTCCAGCCTGTTCCCATATCGCCGTTTTGCAGCCTTCACCACCTTGCGCAGACTGTATGCCGCTGCCTTGTACGCATCCATATTTCCGGATATGCGGCCCGAGTTGTAAGCAGCAGTGCGAGCATTCAGGGCAACCCGGATGGAGTTGTCAACCCCCGATTTCTGGTTCGGAAAAACCCGAACCGTCTTCGTGGGGATGATACTGTGAGCTAGTGTTGCTATGAAGCTAACAACAGTATCCGCAAACTCACTGACGTCACTGGAGCTTGATTGGAACTTGTCCCAGTCAACGTCATCAAAGGGCTTAGCGGGCCATAGCGTCCATATTGATGCTTGTTGTTGGAACCACTACCGTAGATGTCTCAAGCTGGAGGAGCGTGAAAGATGGGCATGACAGATTTAAAAGTGCTGTAAGTAGTATTTCTTTGTTAAAATGAGTGTTAAAATAGCTCTACACTCCGACAGCCGTCACTGATATACTGTAGAGTGTCTGGTCAGTAACATGGGTCTCCCAGTAAACAGAAAATACATTTTCTGGTATCCCGTTTCCACTTTATCCAATCAGAAGAGAGAACCATATATATTTTTTGACTTATTTCAAGAAATCTTGCCAAGCCAAATTTGTTACTGCACTGGTAGATAATTGTACCTGTTTACAACACATATTTGCTTAGAGTTATCTCCCCTGATTGGTTAAAGTGTATTTTGTGTTTACTGCAGAGCAGGAGGGACTGGGAGACCCATGTTACTGACCAAACACTCTATATCAGTGATGGCTGTCGGAATGTAGAGCTATTATTTTAACACGTTAGACCACTTATTTTAACGAACAAATACCACGTACAGCACCTTTAACGGATGCCCTTGTTTTGTCCAGACCGTCTCCTACGTACGACTCTGGAAAGCAACAGGTAACCGAGGAAGGTGAGTTCTGAGGTAGAAAAAGTAAAAAAACACACAAAAGTGTTTAGGGTATAATCATTGTAATCCACCGTCCTACACTTAAAAGCCGACCGCACGGAAGACACAGCAGGATTCCGAGGGGACCCGAGCCGCTCGCAGTGGGAAATGAGTCTCATTTGTGCTCAGCGGTCTAAATGGAGTGGGATGACTCATCCTGCTCAGCCATCAAAGCCCTCTCGGCCCGTGACGCGCCTCACGGTGTCTTTGTTATGGCTCTGCACATACAAACACTCCAATGGGAAGAATAACACAATGATGTATCCACTTAGCATCTTCCCTGCAGTACGTAATTAACACTTTTCATGCCTTAACGGCCTCTCCGGAGGAGGAGAGAGTGAGAGAAAGATAGAGGAGAGAGAGAAAGAGATGGATGAGGGAACTGACAAGTGCTTTATATGAAAGAGCATTAAGCACTTTCCAGAAACGCCTGTTCAGATGATCCGAGTGAGCTGGTCGTGTGTGTGTCTGGATGTGTGTGTCTGGATGTGTGTATTTATGTGTGTGTGTTTGTTCTCCATCTCTCTCAGAGGTTTCTCAGTAACAACAATGAGACTGATGGTCAGGATCTTAATATTCCTGTTTAGAAGCATCACAGTGAGAGAAGCAGCTCCCTGCTGAGACAGCATGCCCACACGCGCGCGCGCGCGCACACACACACACACACACACACACACACACACACACACACACACACACACACACACACACACACACACACGCACAGCGAGGCTTGCTGTGACAGCTGCCAGCAGGAGATCACAGACTGACTACACCCCTGGGCCCTGGGGCAATGCATCCAGGGAATATATCCCTGGTGGATGATCTGATGGAACCAACGGGAGGAGGGGGGGGGGACATTGATAGACAGCTAGCACACACATCTGTGCACATGCAGACTACACAAACAGATACACACAGCAGACTACACAAACAGATCCACTTACTGACCGTGATTTAGATTTCCACCTTATCAAAGCCACGTAGAGGAGGGCAGTCGGGGCGTGCACAGACAATTTGGGGGGCAGGGGCTCATGCACTGTCATGCACTTGTCCTAATATACTAACCTACACTGTAGCACTCAACACACGATGATGAACATTGTTACTCAGCTGATAAGAGTTGTGCCCTTCCTGATGACTTGTCGTACAGAACTTGTAAGTCGCTTTGGATAAAAGTGTCCGCTAAATGACAAAATGTAATGTAAATGTAAAACAAGCTTCAGCACCGTAACATGTACAATAGTGCTGTATATACTATATATATACATTTATATTTACTGCATATATACAGTATATCTCCAGATCGGTCTGAATACCTGCATATAATCCTTCTATATACCTACTTATACACCTGAATTTAACCCATATAACTCTATATGATAGCAATAGCAGTACAATAATGCTGTACCATCTATATATATTTATTCTTATTGTACTGTATATATCCACATATATCCACATCTGTCTGTACATACCTGCATATAATCATTTTTTCATATCTGTAGATACTATACTGTATCTGTACATATCCCTTACCTACTCTTACTAGTTATGCTGCTGGTCAGTATGACTTACTACCACAGTGTCTTTATACCTGTACATAGTAATACTACAACTCTGTACATACATCTGATTAGCACTATTACTCAGTATTACTAATTTATATATCTTATACCCAGTTTAATCACCTGTACATTGTACTGTACTTGTGCTGTATGATGACCTTTGAACCTAATCTAATCTAAACCTATAATGCCACTATGGGGACGGAACTGAAAGGGCAATCGGGACATCTGGGCTCAGTCAACAGTCTGGTTCCGCAGGTGTCTGGAAGCGGATGGCGTTTGATTCTAAGCGTGTCGATGATGTTCAAACACGCTGGCAACCAGGGGGGGGGGGGGGGGGGGGTGAGATGCTGATACTCTCATACCAGAAGACGGGCCGGGGTTAGTCGTCCAGCTGGGGGGGGGGGGTGTTGTCTAACCCAGTGGTTCCCAAAGTCGGGGTCGCGACCCAAAGGTGGGCCGCGAGCAGCCACGGATGGGCCGCGAGATGATTTAAAAAAAATTAAAAAAAAAATAAAAAAAATAAAAAAAAATAAAAAAAATATTTATTTTATTTTTTATTTTTTTATTTAATTTTTTTTGTCAGGCCACTGAACTTAGAAGCAGGCTAGGACAGTGTTTCTAGTTGTATTCTAAAATTCTATTCTATTGTATTCTAAAATGTGACTATATGGTTTTATATTAACTTAATAAATAAACAAAAACGAAAAATCTACTTATTTCAACGAACATTTCAAACTAAATAACAGATTATGCACATAAAACGCTGAAAACAACCGAAGCAACAATAGTATTTTAATGAGGCTATTATTATTATCATTATTATTTTGCAACAAGTTAGCCCTCTCATAAATAGCACATATAAATGAATAACTAACTTGAACTAACTTAATAGGATTGAAGTGATATTTGGCTTAAAAAATCGGTCGCCTGGCAAAAAAAAAAAAAAAAAAAAGCCAGACGATGTGCATTGGGCCGCGGCTCTCTGACGCCTTATTTTCTGGGCCCCGGCCTGAAAAGTTTGGGAACCCCTGGTCTAACCCACCAGACACAAACGATGGGGCGACAGTGGCTCAGGAGGTAGAGCAGTCGTCTGTTAATCCGGAGGTTCCCGGTTAGATTCCCGCCCTTCCTCGAAGTGTCCTTGAGTGAGACACTTAACCCCTAACTGCTCCCGATGAGCAGGTTGGCACCTTGCATGGTTGCCTCCGCCGTCGGTGTGTGAATCAGTGAGTGAATGGGTGAAATGTGAGGCACAAATTGTAAACCGCTTTGGATAAAAGCTCTATATAAATGCACCATTTACCATTGTATTTATTACCAAACGACCACCCTCCTCCATGGACCAGGAAGAAAGGTTGAGTCAGGAAGACAGGAGAATTGGCTTGAAACGTAAGCTGTAGCTACTTTTTTTTTCATTTCATGGAGCTATACCATAATGAACACAACACACGCATCCAATGTCCATGATGACATCACCGGTGGCCACATTCAAACAAATTTCCTCTCAATAACTGTCAAACTAAATGAATGTGTGCAAAACTGTTTTAGAGTTTCTTTTTGTGGATGTGTCCAAGATTACATGCGAGATAAATCAGCATTGTGCCCCTTTAAGCTCCCAAGGACAGGCTGTGCTTGTATTCAGAAAAAGCCCAGACTCAAGTGAATGTTAGGAAAATATTATCACAGGGATATTGTACCAAAGGTAAAAAAAATACTAACTCAGCCTGTCAACACGAAGGTGCTTCTCATCACACTGGTCTATCATGCGGCGCTGGTGTGGGTTTATGCTGCCAGAGATTGAATAGGAGAGAAGCTAGTGGGTGATTTACATCCCCATAGCGCCAACCTGCCAGAATTATAGGCAGCGTGTGAAGGGCCGGGTTTTCTCCATGGAAACGCTGCCCTTCTGAGCACAGAGCACTTGTATTGCCAATGCCGTACATTTGCCACCAGCACGCCTCAGTGAGCACCACTCATTGTGATGTCGTTGTGATGTCATGAACGACTATCTAGTTATTTCATGATCTTGTCACCTATCGATCGCCTACATTTACATTTTGTCATTTTGCTGACGCTTTTATCCAAAGCGACTTACAAGTTCTGTACGACAAGTCAGCAGGAAGGGTACAACTCTTTCAGCTGAGTAACAATGTTTATCAAACAGTGTTGAAACTTGGGTGCTGCAGTGTTGAGTGCATAGTAGTATATAGATACATATTAGTATAGTAGGAAGAGTGCATGATAGTATAACACAGTAATAGGATTATTATTATTAAAAAAATAATAATAATAATTCGCGGTTAGGTGGTGTAGCGGAGATTGCGTTCGTCACCAACCCCGGAGCTGTGAGCTGGATTCGAAAGCTCACAGCTCCGGGGTTGTCACCAGCTTGGCTGGCCGTTCACACTAATACAATTGGCTGTATTAGAGGGTGGGAGAAGCTGGCGGGGTGGGTCCGGGTCGTTGTTAACAGCGACTCCTACAGTTCGGTCGGGGCGCCTGCTAAGCGCGGATAGGACCTGAGTGGGATAGTGTGATCCTTCCACACGCTACGCCCTCTCAGGGAGGATCCGCGCTGCCAGGTGAAAAGAAGCGGTTGATTGGCTGGACGTGTGTCGGAGGAAGCACGTGATAGCCTCCACTCTCCCAGATGATCTGACTGTGGGGGGTAAGTGCGCAGCGACCAGGAAGGGGATTGGGAATTGGCATACGACTAACATTGGGATGGGAGAAAATCGGAGGAAAATGGAGGGGAAAAAAAAGAATTCCCAAAGGTCAGTGAATACCACGATCACAACAACACGTTTCGCAATTATGCCAGATCAATGTGGAACGCCCTACCCAAAGCTGTAAAGGAATGTGAATCACTACCCACTTTCAAAACCACTCTCAAAGAACACCTACGGGAGACTGCAATTCGAAACTGGCCCCTGTAAATGTCCTAACCCAACCCCCTCCAATGTACAGTAAATGACCAAGTATGGTTTCGTCAATATTCCAATGTACAGTTTTGCTTGTACAGTTGTACAGTGTCCCCCACCCACCCCTCCTACCCAACACCCCACCCCACCCACCCAACCACCTCCAATGTACAATCCCCCCCCCACCCACCCAACCCGACCCCACCTACCCAACCTCCTCCAATGTACAGTTTCTATGTCAAATGTATATACTCTCTTTTCTGGACTCTTTTTGTATCACAAACAGTACTGTATTTGCAAATCTGGTATGTCATAAATGTATAGATGTAGCAGTACTGTCTATCTGTATGTCGTGTATGTCATATATGTTATGATGAATTGAAAATGGGGGACCCTGATGTAAACAAGACGAAAGTCTTTCTCTGGTCTGCATCCCCTTAACAATTGTATGTATTGAGCTGTACTGTACTGTACCCATTCTGCAATCTGTTAATAAAGTTTTCAATCAATCAATCAATCAGGACCTTCAAATCAATTCGAAATGTTACCGGAAGCCAGTGCAGAGTAGCTAACACTGGACTGATGTGGTCTCTCCTCTTGGTTCTAGTTAATAGCCTAGCCGCAGAGTAGCTAACACTGGACTGATGTGGTCTCTCCTCTTGGTTCTAGTTAATAGCCTATAGCTGCAGAGTAGCTAACACAGAACTGGTGTGGTCTCTCTTCTTGGTTCTAGTTAATAGCCTAGCTGCAGAGCTTTGAATGAGCTGGCATCTCTGTGTTAAGTAACTCGGACAAAATCTCAGCTGTTTGTGCTGCACGATACAAGGTAAGGTAGAGTCATCAGCATACATAACAACAGTTGTTTTTTTCCAGTGTGCAAGGTAAATCATTTGTCACTAGTAGAATAATCTCCATTGGAAAAAGACCATCTGCTTCCTCGCAGGCAACTACCCAAAGCAGAGGATGAAACACCATAACATTAACATTTTCTCAGTAGTAAAGATAGAAAGCAGCAGTAAAATCCAGCATTACCATACAGACTATCACCATTCTGATTGACAAGCTAAAAGCAATTGGTTTTGATAGTCTATCACTGAGCTGGATGCAATCCTACCTGGAGGGGGAGAGAGCAGATGGTGGAGGTAAACGGTACCCTACCCCCCCCCCCCTCACAGTAAGCTGTGGTGTTCCACAAGGAAGCATACTAGGTCCGCTACTGTTCCTAATTTATGCAAATGACATGTCGTCAGCTTGTGACTGCAACTTGTTCCTGTTTGCGGACGACTCAGCCCTGCTGGTCTCTGACAAGAACAAGTTACAGGTTGAAAAAACCCTCAGCTCAGAACTAGGCAAAATCTGCATATGGCTCGCTGATAACAAACTATCATTACACATGGGCAAAACAGAGTCCATTCTCTTCGGTTCAAATAACAAACTCAGCAAGACCGACGGCTTCTCAGTTACAGTGGGTGACAATATTGTCACAAGGAAAGAAGATATTACCTACCTGGGTTCCATCCTAGAGGCAAATCTTTCCTGTGACAAAATGGCATCCAATGTAATAAAAAAAGTCAACCAACGAACTCGTTTCTTGTACCGGATCTCCTCACTGGTAAACAAGAATACCCTGAAGACTCTTGCAGGAGCACTCATTCAAGGGTACTACGACTATGCTTGCACCTCATGGTACCAAAGCACCTCAAAGGCGCTAAAAACAAAATTACAAACATCTCAAAACAAACTGGTCAGACTACTGCTTGACTTTACTCCTAGAACCCACCTCACCCCTGCCCACTTTGACAACCTAGGATGGCTTAGAGTAGACGACAGAGTACAGCAACTTGCAATGGGCCTGGTCTACAAGATACACTACATGACCAAGGTACCCATGTACATGTCAAAATACTTCCCAAAGGTCAGTGAATACCACGATCACAACACCAGAGGGAGCTCCACAAATCATGTTAAACCCAGATTCGGCTCAAACAAGGGACTAAACACGTTTCGCAATTATGCCACATCAATGTGGAACGCCCTACCCAAAGCTGTAAAGGAATGTGAATCACTACCCACTTTCAAAACACTCTCAAAAAACACCTAAGGGAGACTGCAACTCGAAACTGGCCCCTGTAAATGTCCGAACACAACCCCCTCCAATGTACAATAAATTACCAAGTATGGTCTTGTCAATAATCCAATGTACAGTTTTGTTTGTACAGTTGTACAGTGTCCCCCACCCACCCCTCCTACCCATGTATGTATTGAGCTGTACTGTACTGTACCCATTCTGCAATCTGTTAATAACGTTTTCAATCAATTCAATCAAAACTAGACTGTGGGCGTCCATTTCTTCTAGCCACTCGTCTGTCATTTTGTTTATTTTATTTAGATCCCCATTAGCTTTTGCATAGCAGCAGCTATTCTTCCTGGGGTCCAATAACTTACAAAGCAAACAGACAGGCTCATGTGACATTTTGTGTTAAGGCAGTACGTGTGGAGAGACGTTCACGATAGGCATGCTGACGTTTGGTGATTCAAAAATATATAAAGGTGCTATCGTTTTTACATACTTTCTTTTATACTTTTTATCATCTGTATGTATTTTGGATATGAATTACTTGTTAATTATTAGAAATGACAAGCAAGGGCAGAGTCGTCCCAGCAGTGGCGTTTCGCCACTAGGGGCGCTCGGGCGCCGCCCCCCCCTGGTTAAATGAGAGAAGAACAAGAAAAAAAAAATTGTTTTTTGTTTTATAGCCCTATAAATAATATAAACATGTTTAAAATTAATAATATTTACTCATTTTAAGTATGTTTGTGTTTCCAATGCACAATATAACGTTAATATATCAAATAAAAAATACTCGTTTTCCTGAACAGGAAGTGACTCACTCCTGCCGCATTTCTCCTAGCCGTATTTCTCGGCCCGGGCTAGACGCACTAGCGCTCTGAGTGCGCGTCACTGTTTCATCGCTGTATCCGTCGCAGCCAATCAGTGCGTAACACGCTGTGCGTTGAAATATGATGTTTATGATGGAAGCCGGGCGCGATTTGAAGCGGTCTAAGCAGCAGCGTCTATAATTTTTTTCCGTAGCAGCATTTTTTTTCGTAGCCGCATTTCGCGGAGACGCTCTCTCTGATTGGCCAACGCCAGTTTCTAGGTTCTAGGTTGGATTCTAGGTTGGTAGACTGTGTTGTTGTGATGCAGCTATTTGTCTTAGAGCGTGAAGGCAAGTTATTTCGACGGTTAAGCTTAGGCACTCTTTCAAAGTTGGTTAAGGTTAGAGTTTGTCTTAGAGCAGGGCGATAGAACGCCAGGTACTTTGCAGGCTGTTTGACGAGGAAATGGGCAAAGACACAGCTCTTCACAGTACTTGTTGGTTAACAACAAGCTATATGGATGCAGTGTGGACAACTGGACATGCATGGACAATGGACATCAACACAGTCTGGACAGTGGAGTGGATATTCTTTATCAAGCCCTTCTGCCTGCTGGACCACTGTGCGTTTCAACTTAACAAGGTATAGTTGCGATCTCTCTCTCTCTCTCTCTCTCTCTCTCTCTCTCTCTCTCTTTCTCTCTCTCTCTCTCTCTCTCTCTCTCTCTCGCTCTCTCTCTCTCGCTCTCTCTCTCTCTCTCTCTCGCTCTCTCTCGCTCTCTCTCTCTCGCTCTCTCGCTCTCTCTCTCTCTCCTCTCTCTCTCTCTCTCTCTCTCTCTTTCTCTCTCTCTCTCTCTCTCTCTAATTTCGCCGCGGGTGGGGCATAACCACTCAGACAATGAATGGTAACTTGTTTAAAATGACAAGATATACATATGTGCTTATTATTGAATGGATCTGAGCGAGAGAGAGAGAGAAAGAGAGAGAGAGAGAGAGAGAGAGAGAGAGAGAGAGAGAGAGAGAGAGAGAGAGAGAGAGAGAGAGAGACAGAGAGAGAGAGAGAGCTGTGCGTGTTTGTGTTGGGCTATTGGAAACGTGGTTGCATTTGACTGACTGTGATCATATATTGATCGATGGCAATGGTGATAATATTCGCCAATGCGTGCCTTGTACATGTTTGCAAAATGTTTGGTATAGCGCCCCTAGTGGAGAAGAATTCACCAGCCGCCACTGCGTCCCAGTATCCCTAAGAACAGACACTGGGATCACAACCGAAACAGTCGCCTTAAACCTTCAAACTCCTGCGCTGCTGAACAGGATGGTGGGCTCAGGATGCAGGGACCACTGTGAGAAAGTAAGTAGGCCTACGTTTTATTTCTAAAGCACATGTAAAACAACTGTAGTTGCACCAAAGTGCTGTGCCACACATATGAATGGCACTATAATAAAATATAGTAAAAACATGGTACAAAACATAAATACAAAATAAAAAAGCAATACAAATACGACAAATATAAGTAATTCCATAGCTTTGGGGCAGCAACTGCAAAGGCACAGTCACCCTTCAGCCTACATGGAGGGACCACCAGAAGAGAGTGACTGGAGGACCTTGGTCTTCAGCCCAGATCAGGGGTCGGCAACCTGGAGCCACATGTGGCTCTTTACTCTGCAGTGGCTCCCTGTAGGTTTGAAAAATAATAATAATATGGAAATAAATAACGGCTATTTATTATTATTTTTTTATTTTGAAGATCGAGTTGATACTGTGAACTGAAATAAAAAAGTGTTTAATAATTCATCAACTAAAATATACTTAAAAAATGTAAGTAGAGGGTTTAATTCAGCGTGGACAGATTCATTTGAACAACAAAAAAAATTCACTCCCACTAAAAAAATCAAACGCATGTATTTAACAAACTCAAAGAAATTCTAAACACGGTTTTATATTAACTTAATAAATAAACAAAAATGAAAAATCTACTAATGTAATTAATGTCCAACTAAATAACAGATACGCATAAAACGCTGAAAATAACCAACTGTACTAAGCAACAAGAATATTTTCAATGAGGCTATTATTGTTATTATTATTTTGCAACAAGATAGCCTACATAGAACATAAATACGCTGTCTCAGCTGATTCACATGGTCCCGGGGTGTCAGACGGCAGCGCATGCAGCATGGTCACAATCAGTCCAAAAACACTCGGATGGTACCGCTGTCGTGGACATTGCCAGCTCTGCCAGCCTGGGGAATCCCCCCGCAAGTGACGGTAACATCCAGCTGCCTGTCGTCAGGGCAACCTTGCGACCTAGTTCTCTCCACAAGCGCTCCTCTCACATTCCAATCCCTCTCTATATATAGTATAAATATATATCAAACGTTATACACTGTGTTATCTTCATTTTAAGGGTAAATAGGTTTTGCGGCTCCAGGTGAATTTTATTTCGTGCAGGAGGGGGCAAAATGGCTCTTTTGATAGTAACGGTTGCCGACCCCTGGCCTAGATGGAGGGACCACCAGGAGAAAGTGGCTGGAGGACCTTAGTCTTCAGCCTAGAGATGGAGGAACCACCAGAAGAGAGTGACTGAAGAACCTAAGAGATCTAGAAGCATCGTGGGTGGAGAGGAGATCCATTAAATAAGAGGGAGCCAGGCCACTGAGGGCTTTGGAGTCGGGGCACTAATCAATGCCACAGTATACAAAATGCCGTACACACAAAATCCTCAATGAGGATTTTGGGCTCAGAAGGCCTTCTTCACAGGGACCGTTTTGAGTACTAATTAATGCCACCAGCTGCTCCTCTTTAAAAAGAATTGGCCTAAAATGCTGATAAACTGTGTCTTGCTTTGTAAGCTTGTTGTTGCTGTAAATGAGGGTAATCTCAGTGTCTCACAAGTTTAAATAAAGGTTTGAAATCTAAAATGAAGTGTGAATGAGGAAAGAACATATATATATAATGCATTATTAGCAGGTGTTTTAGGTCTAAATGGGTTAATCCATATTCGTTCATGGTAACATGATAATAACGTGATTGATTGTCGTTCATGATAACATGATAATAACTTCATTGATTGTCGTTCATGATAACATGATAATAACTTGATTGTCGTTCATGATAACATGATAATAACTTGATCGATATTCGTTCATGGTAACATGATAATAACTTGATTGATATTCGTTCATGGTAACATGATAATAACTTGATTGATATTCGATCATGGTAACATGATAATAACTTGATTGATATTCGTTCATGGTAACATGATAATAACTTGATTGATATTCGTTCATGGTAACCGTGGTGATGAGCGGTGCACCCGTGGTGAATGCGTGGCGACACATCATGAGAATATTAAATTTTATTTCATTTCAAACTTTTATTTAAACTCAAAAGGAAACTGAACTTTCTCTCATTCACGTCTAGTGTACATACAGAAATGAGCAATACAGAAATGAGCAAAAACAAAGCATATAAAATGACACGGTATATAAAATCATACAATAAGACGATATAAATAAAACAAGACGAGACAAAAAGCAAAGATATATACATATTCTGGGCTATATGGGGGCTACGACATAGCCTCAACTGTTATGGTTTGTAACCGACCCCAATCGCACAACACAAGACAGGTATGAGAGTAAGCCAAAAACAGGGCATTTATTTATTACATAACAAAAAGCGGCACAGTCCCTTTAAGGGAGAACACAAAAACACTAGAGTCAAAGAAATATGGAAAATGCGGCACTGTGCCTTTAAGAGGCGAACAGGCTAAGGGACTAAGGCTAAGGGACAGGGCCAGGGCTAAATGTCAAGGACCAGGGGCACTGGAGAGGGGGACAGGGACAGAGGCCCGGAGAGGCGGGCTGGAGACAGGGACAGAGAACAGGGTTATGGCCTTGGACAGGGCGAGGGCCAGAGCTGCTTACAGGGATGAGGACAGGGTTCCGACGGTGGAGGCCTGGCACGGGGACAGGGGCCCGACGGTGGAGGCCTGGCACGGGAACAGGGGCCCGACGGCGGAGGCCTGGCACGGGGACAGGGGCCCGACGGCGGGGGCCTGGCACGGGAACAGGGGCCCGACAGCGGGGCCTGGCACGGAGATCCTCCTCCTCCTCTTCGGATGCTGCAGACGGGCAGCGCAGAACAAAGGGGGTCCCAGGGGACCGGGATGGGAACACGCCGTCCTCCCGTGGAATACTAGGGAGCGACGACGAGCCTGGGTCCAAGGGGAACGGGATGGGCACACGCCGTCCTCCCGTGGAATACTAGGGAGCGACGACGAGCCTCACCCCCAGGAACGAGGATCACGAAGAGACGCCTTCCTCCCGTGGAATCGGGAGCGATGACGAGCCGGCTTGACGTCTGGAGTGGGAACACTGGAAAACCTCCCGTAGAGAATTAGAGAGCGAAGACGGTGTCCCACTCCAGGCAAACGGCGACAGGTGGTGATGGCTGGCACGTCGTCTCACGCCGGAGACGCGGCAGGTGATGGTAACGTACAGGATGGTAACGTACAGAACTCCATGAACACAGAGTGTACACAGATACAGATACAGAACGAACACAGAGTCCAGAACACAGAACGACCCGACAAGGACTGGAGGGGAGTCTGCAACCTAAGTACTCTCCAGCAGATTGCAAACTCCCAACAGGTGCGTGAGGGTAGAGGAACAGAATGTCCAAGGGTGGGGGCTGGTGAAGAGTAGGAGGCAGGCAAAAGTTCTCACATGGGTGGGGGCTGGTGAAGGAGAGTAGACAGGGAATGTCCAAAGGTGGGGGCTGGTGAGGAGAGGACAGGGAAAAAAGGTCCAGGGAAACAGGCGAATCCTCACAGTACCTCCCCCTCCACGGGAGCCACCGGGCGACCAAAAAAATCAGACAGCGGGGCAGGGGACAAGACAAAGCAACAAACAAAAAAAAACTGGGCCAAGCTAGCAGGGGAAGCTACACCTAAAGTGGGGCTAGCAGAGGGACTGGGTAGCTGCCAGAGCATTGCTAGCTACAGGGCCCATGCTAGCTGTACTGCTACATTAGCATAGAGGCTGCGCTAGCTGCCGGAGCTAGGCTAGCAGACAAGGCTGGACTAGCAAAGGAGAACAAGCTAGCCGGAAGGACAGTCCTAGCTGTGGGGAACAGGGGAGCTAACGAGGCTAACAGGGGAGCTAACAGGGGAGTCAACAGGGGAACTAACAGGGGAACTAACAGGGGAAGCTCTGAGAGAGCGCACCAAAGCATACAATGACGGCCTAGTGGCAGGCAACATGAATGACCACAAGGTGGCGCGACACAACGTAAGGAGGACAGTGTCAGAGGCCAAACGGCGCTACAGGGATAAAATTGAACTCCAGTTTGAACAAGCTGACTCTAGAGCTATGTGGCAGGGGCTCAAAACGATGACAGACTACAAAGGCGCCTCCCTCAAACTGAACAGTGACATCTCCTTAGCAAACGACCTCAATACCTTCTATGCGAGGTTTGATGCTGGTAATAACAACACCAGCTCACAAGCCTCGGCAATGGGGGGGGGGGGGGGTCGGCTGCTGATGGAGGCGCAGTGTTCAGGGTAACAGAGCATGAGGTGAGGCGGACCTTTAAAAAAGTGAATATCAGGAAGGCAGCAGGTCCGGACGGCATCCCCGGCCGCGTCCTAAAAGTCTGTGCCGACCAACTGGCCCCAGTATTCACTGACATATTTAACCTGTCCTTAGAACAGGCTGTCATCCCCACCTGCCTGAAGAAGTCCACTATTATCCCTGTACCCAAAAAATCCAAGCCTGCTTGCCTCAACGACTACCGCCCTGTAGCTCTCACCTCCATAGCCATGAAGTGCTAATCTGCTCCTCCCTCCCCATCAACATGGACCCCCTGCAATTTGCATACCGCCCCAACAGGTCCACGTAGGACGCCATATCCCATGTGCTGCACACAGCAGCATCACACCTGGACAAGAGGCAGGGGAACTATGTGAGAATGCTATTCATCGACTACAGCTCGGCATTCAATACCATAGTCCCCTCCATACTCATAGCCAAGCTCAGGGACCTGGGCTTGGGCTATGACCTCTGCCAGTGGGTCTTGGACTTCCTGACTGGCAGACCCCAGGTGGTGAGAGCAGGCAACTGCACCTCCTCATCCATCACCCTCAACATAGGGGCCCCCCAGGGCTGTGTTCTGAGTTCCCTCCTCTACTCCCTGTACACACACGACTGTGTGGCTCAGCGGAGTAGCAATACAATCGTCAAATTTGCTGACGACACAGTGGTGGTGGGCCTGATCTCTGCCAACGATGAGAGGGCCTAACAGGGGAACTAACAGGGGAACTAGAGGGAGCTAGAGGGAACTAGAGGGAGCTAGAGTGGGTTAGAGGGAACTAGAGGGAACTAACAGGGGCTAACTCACATACACTGTCTGTGCTGGCTGGGGTCGTCGACGGGTCGGGTCGTACTGTTATGGTTTGTAACCGACCCCAATCGCACAACACAAGACAGGTATGAGAGTAAGCCAAAAACAGGGCATTTATTTATTACATAACAAAAAGCGGCACAGTCCCTTTAAGGGAGAACACAAAAACACTAGAGTCAAAGAAATATGGAAAATGCGGCACTGTGCCTTTAAGAGGCGAACAGGCTAAGGGACTAAGGCTAAGAGACAGGGCCAGGGCTAAATGTCAAGGACCAGGGGCACTGGAGAGGGGGACAGGGACAGAGGCCCGGAGAGGCGGGCTGGAGACAGGGACAGAGAACAGGGTTAAGGCCTTGGACAGGGCGAGGGCCAGAGCTGCTTACAGGGATGAGGACAGGGTTCCGACGGCGGAGGCCTGGCACGGGGACAGGGGCCCGACGGTGGAGGCCTGGCACGGGAACAGGGGCCCGACGGCGGAGGCCTGGCACGGGGACAGGGGCCCGACGGCGGGGGCCTGGCACGGGAACAGGGGCCCGACAGCGGGGCCTGGCACAGAGATCCTCCTCCTCCTCTTCGGATGCTGCAGACGGGCAGCGCAGAACAAAGGGGGTCCCAGGGGACCGGGATGGGAACACGCCGTCCTCCCGTGGAATACTAGGGAGCGACGACGAGCCTGGGTCCAAGGGGAACGGGATGGGCACACGCCGTCCTCCCGTGGAATACTAGGGAGCGACGACGAGCCTCACCCCCAGGAACGAGGATCACGAAGAGACGCCTTCCTCCCGTGGAATCGGGAGCGATGACGAGCCGGCTTGACGTCTGGAGTGGGAACACTGGAAAACCTCCCGTAGAGAATTAGAGAGCGAAGACGGTGTCCCACTCCAGGCAAACGGCGACAGGTGGTGATGGCTGGCACGTCGTCTCACGCCGGAGACGCGGCAGGTGATGGTAACGTACAGGATGGTAACGTACAGAACTCCATGAACACAGAGTGTACACAGATACAGATACAGAACGAACACAGAGTCCAGAACACAGAACGACCCGACAAGGACTGGAGGGGAGTCTGCAACCTAAGTACTCTCCAGCAGATTGCAAACTCCCAACAGGTGCGTGAGGGTAGAGGAACAGAATGTCCAAGGGTGGGGGCTGGTGAAGAGTAGGAGGCAGGCAAAAGTTCTCACAAGGGTGGGGGCTGGTGAAGGAGAGTAGACAGGGAATGTCCAAAGGTGGGGGCTGGTGAGGAGAGGACAGGGAAAAAAGGTCCAGGGAAACAGGCGAATCCTCACATCAACGTTGAAATTGAGTCTAGTCCTTACTGGGAAGCCTCATTTAATGGCTTCACGATGTAAGACATTTGGAAAATGTAATTAAAAGAACATTTAACTTGATTTTGATTGTATGGATACGTTTATGACCTTGAACGCAGCATATTCTGCATGGATGACGCGCTGGTAATTAGATTTACAATTATCTTCTGCCCAGATCAAAAGGAGTACCACACACACACACACACACACACACACAATACCCCCACCACTTTTACTAGGCTATACCACTGCATTTCTTAATTCTCCCTGAGCTGAGTGAGAGTTCACAGACACACGTCTTTTTGTGCATGTACAGTAGATATCAAGGCGGTTAGGTTTCCAAGTAAAACACATTTGTATAGTACATAGTAGTACTCAGTGTGTATATTACATAGTAGTATTCAGTATATAGTATATAGTAGTACTCAGTGTATATAGTACATAGTAGTATTCAGTATATATAGTATATAGTAGTACTCAATGTGTATAGTACATAGTAGTACTCAATGTGTATAGTATATAGTAGTATTCAGTATATATAGTATATAGTAGTAGTCAGTGTATATAGTACATAGTAGTACTCAATGTGTATAGTATATAGTAGTACTCCTTTTGTGTACAATAGATATCAAGGCGGTTAGGTTTCCAAGTAAAACACATTCCAAGGGGAAAACTTGTAATTGTTACTAACATGATTCGTCTCGCGGTGGTGGAGGGGAAGCCATTTTGAAGCGTTTCTCGTCCTCCTCTCATGATTCCAGGTCCTCTTTGAAGATGATGGATGCCAGCTGAGTCATCGCTACAGGTCAATCTCTGCCCACGCTTATCAAACCAGAAAATACTGCTGAGTTTGACCCTGTTGTATTTGGGCCGCGGAGAAATCTGATTTATTAAGAAGGGGATACTCTGAGGCAGCGTGAATCAATCTCACAGCTGCAGATTAAAACAAGACGGCTGAGAGAATAGAGAAAGAGAGCGCTGTCTCTGAAGAGCCCATATCAGGGTGCGAGACGCTCAGGCTGACGGATAGGAGTGATAAGTGTATAGTATGTTGTAGTACTCAGTGTATATGGTATATAGTAGTACTCAGTGTATATAGTATATAGTAGTACTCAGTGTATATAGTACATAGTAGTACTCAGTGTATATGGTATAGTAGTACTCAGTGTGTATAGTATATAGTAGTACTCAGTGTATATGGTATAGTAGTACTCAGTGTGTATAGTATATAGTAGTACTCAGTGTATATAGTACATAGTAGTACTCAGTGTGTATAGTATATAGTAGTACTCAGTGTGTATAGTATATAGTAGTACTCAGTGTGTATAGTATATAGTAGTACTCAGTGTATATAGTATATAGTAGTACTCAGTGTGTATAGTATATAGTAGTACTCAGTGTGTATAGTATATAGTAGTACTCAGTGTATATAGTATATAGTAGTACTCAGTGTATATAGTATATAGTAGTACTCAGTGTGTATAGTATATAGTAGTACTCAGTGTGTATAGTATATAGTAGTACTCAGTGTGTATAGTATAGTAGTTGTTTGTGTTAAATAACGAGACAGGAGACTAGAGCGTATCCACTGTGCATCTGTATTGAATCCCAACCCATAACACAACAGCGTACCTTACATCCTGGTCCCTGCTGGACCGTACCACCACACACACCATTGTGGGGGGGTTTATATAACAATCCCATTCTCTTGTAACATCTCCTTTTTTTTAGATAACAATAGTTACAGCATCCCTTAGTGCACATTATTATTATTACAAGAAACCCCATAAACGTCCTTATTTAAAACCCTAACCATCTGTTCTGTGCATTTTTTTCAATTTTTTTTTTTTTTTTTTTTACACCATACCATACCATACCCATTAACCAGTCTCTATAAGTCCAGTCTTTGTGGCACTCTCACCAGCCTACCACTGGCCGTCCTGTACTCTGGCGCCGGTGGAGGGTCCACCACAGGCTGGTACAGGTCGCTCCGCCTGAATGGCCTGACTTCCTGGGTGATAGTGTCATTGCCCGTGTTACTGTCCATCCCTTTGCTGGGCGGACTGCTGTGTGGCTCCTCAGGTGGGCCGCTGTGCTGCACTCTGTGTTGCTCCGGGCGGCGTCCAGTCACATCCCCCTCCGCTGGTCGCAGGTCCACCCGATTCCGCCGGTAGAATGTCCCCTCGACATCCACCAAGTACGATCTGGGGGCCACCGGTTGCAGGCACACTCCTCTCCTCCACTTGCCCGTCCTGTCTCCAGGCAGGGGCTTCATTCTTATGTCCTGGCCGATACACAACTCGGGCAGATCTCTGGCCGACTTGTCGTAACCCAGCTTGGCCGTTTGATGCTTAACCCGCAGCTTTTCAGGAACCCCCGTGACCACGCTGGGGCCCAGGAGTGTGTCCGCGACCGGAAGTGGGGTCTTCAGTCTCCGGGACATCAGTCTCTGCGCTGGGCTGCTGAGCATGCCCTCTGTGGGCGTGTTCCTCCACTGCAAGATTGCCAACCATGGGTCGTTACCTGCAGTAGCTGCTTTCTTGCACAGGTTTTTCACAACTTTCACTGCCGATTCAGCCTTTCCATTAGACCTTGGGTGCCTGGGCGAGGACATGACATGGTCGAAATCCCATTCTTTTGCAAACTTTCTAAATTTCTCACAGTCAAACTGAGATCCACAGTCTGTTACCACCCGGTCAGGCTGCCCGTGGCGTGCAAACTGGGCCTTACACCTTAACACCGCTGTGTCTGCTGAGAGGTCAGGGAGTAGCTCTATTTCCCAGAAATCTGAATAATGATCAACCATGAGTAGGAAGTCCTTGCCCGCTTGTCTGAACAAATCCATACTGACAATCTGCCATGGCCGTGTTGGGAGTGCATGCGACATCATTGTCTCCCGCTGCTGCTCATGAGAATATTCATTACACGCTGAACACTGGCTCACGTAATCCTTGATTTCACCCTGCATGTTGGGCCAGTACAGTGTGTCTTTGGCCTGTCTGTAGCAGGCATCTCCTCCTACATGGCTGGCGTGTATGCGTTTCAACATTTCTGCCCGTAACGTTTTCGGCACTATGACTCGCTGACTTTTGAAGAGCACCCCATCTTGTGCGCTGATCTCGTCCCTGATTGACCAATACTCTCTGATCGCCAGGGGAGTCTCCTCCCGGTGATCTGGCCATCCCTGGAGCACTGCCGCTTTGAGCAACTGAAGGGTTTCATCTCCCCCAGTGTGTTGCCTGATCTGATTCAACCGCTGGCTGGTGACATTCAGATAATCAGCCTGATTAATCTGTTCAGTGTCCTCTTGTGCCCTCTGCAGGTTGCAGACTGTGTGTTTCATGTATCCCGTGTCAGTCCTCTGTGGTGGAGCCGTGGCCCTGCTCAATGTGTCACTGATGTGCATGTCCGGGCCTGGCTTGTATGTGACCTTGAGGTTGTAGTTCTGCAGCGTGAGCAGCATGCTCTGGAGCCGTTTGGGTGCAGTGAGGAGGGGTTTGTTGAATATCGAAATGAGTGGCTTGTGGTCCGTTTCCGCCACAATCTCCCCTCGTGCATACAGATAATAGTGAAAGCGTTGGCACGCAAACATAATACTCAGACACTCCTTCTCAATCTGTGCATAGTTCTGTTCTGTCTGAGTCAGTGCCCGCGATGCGTACCCTACTGGCTGACCCTCCTGGAACAGACAGCAGCCAAGTCCTTTCTGACTTGCATCACTCTGGATGGTGACCGGCTTGGTCACGTCGTAATATTTCAGGATCGGGGCCACTGTGATCAGACGCTTGATCTCCTCGATCGCCGCACCATGTTTGGGAAGCCAGTGCCATGGGACGGCCTTGTCCAACAGCCTCCTCAGTGGCTCGCATATCTCAGAGAGGCGGGGCATGAACCTTGCGAGGTATGTCACAAACCCAATAAACCGCTGCACCGCCTTGGCGTCCGTGGGGTGTGGCATGTCTTGGACCGCCCTGACCTTCTCTGGGTCTGCCCTGAGCCCCTCTGCTGACAGGATGTGTCCATGAAACTTGACTTCTCTGAGCCTGAACTGCAGTTTCTTCAAACTTAGCCTCAACCTAACCTCTCTGCACCTCTCCATGAGTGCTATCAGTTTAGTGTCATGGTCCTGTATAGCCTCCTCTTCTGTCTCCCCACAGCCCACTACCAGTATATCGTCTGCGATGGGCTCTACTCCACTGAGCCCTGCTAAAAGCTCATGCTGCTTTCGCTGGTATATCTCTGGGGCCACAGACACCCCAAATGGCAGCTTTAACCAACGCTTCCTGCCCCAAGGTGTCCAAAATGTGGTGGTGTAACTACTTTCCTCGTCTAGCCTGCACTGTAGGAAAGCATCCCGTGCATCCACAAGAGTGAAAATGCGAGCCCTGGGCAGCTTGTATAGGACATCCTCCAGCGTCGGCATTAAGTAGTGAGATCTCCTTAAAGCCACATTTAATGACTTTGGGTCTATACATATCCTGATCGGCTTCTCTGGCCGTCTGACAATCACCATATTGCTGATCCATTCTGTTGGCTCCGACACTGAAACCAAGTGGCCATCTTTCTCATATTTATCTAATTGTGCCTTCACTGCCTCCCTAAGTGCCACTGGAACATTACGTGGAGCAGCTTGCACTGGGGCTACATTACTGTCCAACTCAAAATGAACTTCACCTGGGACTGATTCCACAGGGGCGTTGAAAACCTCATCGTACGTACAGACAAGTTGCTGCCTGGTTAGTGGGACTGAGCTGCTATGTCCTACCATCAACAGCTCCTCAGGGATGGTGAAGCGCATTAAGCCTAGGCGCTCACTGGTTTCACCTGACAAAAGGGGTCTCTGACTGCTTCTTACTACCTCGAAGGTCAGCTTGTGTGTCTTCCCTCTCACTACACACTCGGTTTTGAATAAGCCAAATGAGGGAATTGATTGACCTGAATACAGCACCAACCTTGTTTGGCTGGGCAATAGCCTTGCTCCAGGGCCCAGCCTCCTCATGTCTTTTATGCTCATCACATCACAGGTTGCCTCTGAATCTAACTGGCACCTCTGCAACCCTCCGTTAATCTTTAAATTTGCAAACCATTTTTTTCCACCTCCCTGAACTGCCCCTATGCTCTCTGCCGTGTATATGTGAGCCTCTGCCTCCCCACTGTACATATTCTCAAGGTATTCAGTGTCAATGTCTGCTGTATGTAGCTGTCGGGTGGCCTGGCCTCTCTGCATACATACTACAGCAAAGTGATTGAGTTTTGCGCAAATGCGGCAGGTCTTGCCATAGGCTGGGCACTGTTCCCGTCCGCGCCTGTGCGCAGTGCCGCAGAACCTACACGCAGCGCTTGAATTCGCGCCTGGCGCGTAATATTGAGGCCTGTCAGAACGTTCCTGCCTAGGTGGATATTGCGACCTGTCAGAACGTTCCTGCCTAGGTTGATATTGCGACCTGTCAGAGCGTTCCTGCCTAGGTTGATATTGAGACCTGTCAGATCGTTCCTGCCTGGGTAGAACTCGTGGCCGCCGGCCATCTGACGCATGTACAGTCTCTGGTATCATTGCTGATGTCTGATGTCTATCCTGTGTCATTGCCTTTATTCTAATATCAGTCATTTCTGCAGCCCGGCATATCTCAATGGCTGATTCCAGTGTAAGATCTTTCTCTCTGAGTAGACGACGGCGCACACTCTCATCACACACCCCCAGCACTACTTTGTCTCTTATCAACTGCTCTCTGAGTTGCCCATAATCACAAGAAGACGCCTTCTCCTTCAGCCTTGTTATGAATGAATCTATGGGTTCCCCTTCATCTTGATTGCATTTCCCAAACACATATCTTTCAAAAATAATGTTCCTTGTTGGCTTAAAATATGCCTCTAAAGCAGGAATGATGACGGCCACGTCCTTCCCCTGGTCCGCCGTAAGTCCTAAATTATGTCTGTATATATGGCGACATTCACTGCCCATCACGCGTCGCAAGATTGCTGCTTGCACTTCTTTTACCTTGTCCTCCAATCCCGCTGCCAGTATGTAGTCCTCAAATTCCGATCGGAAATTATCCCAGTTACTTGCGAGATCGCCGCTCATCTTCATCTCCTCTGGTGGCGGTATTGCTGTTGCCATGGTGATGCTGTGTTTTTGTTTGTAGCTTAGCTCGCCGCAAACGCTCACTGCTTCACTCCCCGACTTCTCGTTTCCTCGATTTCCTGTGCCGTAGCGCACCATATCCGTATAATTACTCACGTAATTATAGCCACTTCTGACACCATGTTTGTGTTAAATAACGAGACAGGAGACTAGAGCGTATCCACTGTGCATCTGTATTGAATCCCAACCCATAACACAACAGCGTACCTTACATCCTGGTCCCTGCTGGACCGTACCACCACACACACCATTGTGGGGGGGTTTATATAACAATCCCATTCTCTTGTAACAGTAGTACTCAGTGTATAGTAGTACTCAGTGTATATCGTATATAGTAGTACTCAGTGTGTATAGTATATAGTAGTACTCAGTGTGTATAGTATATAGTAGTACTCAGTGTGTATAGTATATAGTAGTACTCAGTGTATATAGTAGTACTCAGTGTATATGGTATAGTAGTACTCAGTGTATATAGTATATAGTAGTACTCAGTGTATATAGTACATAGTAGTACTCAGTGTGTATAGTATATAGTAGTACTCAGTGTATATAGTATATAGTAGTACTCAGTGTATATAGTATATAGTAGTACTCAGTGTATATAGTATATAGTAGTACTCAGTGTATATAGTATATAGTAGTACTCAGTGTGTATAGTATATAGTAGTACTCAGTGTGTATAGTATATAGTAGTACTCAGTGTATATAGTATATAGTAGTACTCAGTGTATATAGTATATAGTAGTACTCAGTGTATATGGTATAGTAGTACTCAGTGTATATAGTATATAGTAGTACTCAGTGTATATAGTACATAGTAGTACTCAGTGTGTATAGTATATAGTAGTACTCAGTGTATATGGTATAGTAGTACTCAGTGTGTATAGTATATAGTAGTACTCAGTGTATATAGTACATAGTAGTACTCAGTGTATATAGTATATAGTATTACTCAGTGTGTATAGTATATAGTAGTACTCAGTGTGTATAGTATATAGTAGTACTCAGTGTATATAGTATATAGTAGTACTCAGTGTGTATAGTATATAGTAGTACTCAGTGTGTATAGTATATAGTAGTACTCAGTGTATATGGTATAGTAGTACTCAGTGTGTATAGTATATAGTAGTACTCAGTGTGTATAGTATATAGTAGTACTCAGTGTATATGGTATAGTAGTACTCAGTGTGTATAGTATATAGTAGTACTCAGTGTGTATAGTATATAGTAGTACTCAGTGTGTATAGTATATAGTAGTACTCAGTGTATATGGTATAGTAGTACTCAGTGTGTATAGTATATAGTAGTACTCAGTGTGTATAGTATATAGTAGTACTCAGTGTATATGGTATAGTAGTACTCAGTGTGTATAGTATATAGTACTGAGTGTATATGGTATAGTAGTACTCAGTGTGTATAGTATATAGTAGTACTCAGTGTATATAGTATATAGTAGTACTCAGTGTATATAGTATATAGTAGTACTCAGTGTATATAGTATATAGTAGTACTCAGTGTGTATAGTATATAGTAGTACTCAGTGTATATGGTATAGTAGTACTCAGTGTATATAGTATATAGTAGTACTCAGTGTATATAGTATATTAGTAGTACTCAGTATATATGGTATAGTAGTACTCAGTGTATATAGTATATAGTAGTACTCAGTGTATATGGTATAGTAGTACTCAGTGTATATGGTATAGTAGTACTCAGTGTGTATAGTAAATAGTAGTACTCAGTGTATATAGTACATAGTAGTACTCAGTGTATATAGTATATAGTAGTACTCAGTGTATATAGTACATCGTAGTACTCAGTGTGTATAGTACATAGTAGTAGTTAGTATGTATAGTAAATAGTAGTACTCAGTGTATATAGTACATAGTAGTACTCAGTGTGTATAGTACAGGGGTCGGCAACCTGCGGCTCTTTAGCCAATCAGCTGCGGCTCCCTGGCCCAAAAAATAATATTTATTTTTTGTTCTCTTATTTTGGAGATCGATGTCATACTGTGACACTGAAATGAAAAAATATTTCATCAACTAAAATATTTTGTCAACAAAAATATTTCATCAACTAAAATATACAGTACGTCACACCCCGCGCCTCTCCCTGCCGTCTGCAAGTGGCTAATCTTGAGTTTCCGACCCCCCAGTAAGCTAACCATGGATAAATCGGGAAAAAAAGGAAAGTCTGAGGAAAATAGAGGGTTTAATTCAGCATGGACAGATTCATTTGCTTTTACGACTAACGATGCAGGCTTATGCCTGATATGTGGTGCGAAATTTGCGAACAATGAAAAATTTACTTTTTATTTTATAGATTTTCCACAAATAAGGGAAGGACTTTAATAGAGCTGCATAGTTCAGGGTTTTATTTCAAAGTAGGTCTACAGATGCCAGTGTTTTTTCTCCTTTTCTGTGTTTTATTTCAAAGTAGGTCTACACATGGTAGTCTTTTTTCAAAGTGGACTACTTTTTATTTTATAAATGTTCCACAAATAAGGGAAGGACTCAAATATACCTGAATAGTTCAGGGTTTTATTTCAAAGTCGGTCTACAGACACCAGTGTTTTACTCTTATGTGTTTTATTTAAAAGTAGGTCTACACAGCCAGTCTTTTTTCTCCTCTTCATAAGAGTTTGAGGTTTTCCTTTGTTGTCAATTTTTTTCTTTTTGTTTCTCTATAATTCCATTAATGCAACAAACTGTGTGCTATAAGTATAAAGTATAATAAATCGCAAATTACTTTGGGTATGCAATTGTCAGGCGTTTTATGCTAAATGTGGGGTATGCTTGGGGATATATAAAACGTTATACACTGTGTTATCTTCATTTTAATAAGATAAGATCATTTAAATTTTGTGGGAGGGGGGAAAAGTGGCTCTTTTGATAGTAAAGGTTGCTGACCCCTGGTATAGTATATATAGTAGTACTCAGTGTGTATAGTACCTAGTAGTACTCAGTGAAGTACGGAGAGAGAGAGAGAGAGAGAGAGAGAGAGAGAGAGAGAGAGAGAGAGAGAGAGAGAGAGAGAGAGAGAGAGAGAGAGAGAGAGAGAGAGAGAGAGAGAGAGAGAGAGAGAGCAGCGAGTTAAGTGGGACGTGCGAGGTGAGGTTTCTCTCTTTCATTCTCCTTCACTTCTTTGTGAAGCCAAGGTCGTTGCCGACTGGGAAGCAGCAGACAGTGCTGTCAACGGAGAGAGAGAGGCTGAGATGGGGGGGTGGGGGGGGGGGGGGGGGGGGGGGCAGGCGTGCAATGCAGGAATCCTAATAAGCCAGAGGAAAGAGGACGAGGTGAAAACTTCCGATAGAGGCGGGAAGACGATGGAGTCTCCTCAGGACGAGAGAGGTAGTGGTCGGAGGGCAATACATAAAAGTCTCCACCAGATGGTATGCCTGTATTCCTTTTTTTTGTATCTACTTTTTCTCCCCATTTTTCTATTTTTCTCCCGTCCCCAATTTCGTATTGTCCAATTCTACTCTCCACTGTCTCGAACGTTGTTAGACCATGCCTCCCACAAGCCGGCTGCAATGTGGACAAAGCCTTACATCACGTGTCCCCTCCGGTACTCGAGGAGGCAGCCGCCGCATCTTTTCACCTGCACAGCGCGATCTCTCAGCGGTGAGGGTCTGCGTGGGAGGGACATGCCACCCTCGTCGCTTCCTGATTCTACTGCGCAGGCGCACCAACCGACCTGTAGGAGTCGCTGATCCACAACGTCCGATCCCCACCCACCAGCTTCCCACCCCCTAATACTGCCAATTGTATTAGTATGAACGACCAGCCAAGCTGATAGCAACGCAGAGAGCTGGGCTCGAACCCAGCATCTCCTGCGTTGGTGGCGAGTGCCTTGCCCACTGCACCACCTAGCCGCCCTGTATGCCTGTATTCCTATGCCTATAGTCAATAGAGGGCTTTCACAGGACGTTCAGAATGTCCGTTTTCTGTTGGAAGAAACAACGGTTGCTTTGTGCAAAGAAATGCCCATGCTGCGTTCCATTTCCTTTATAATGTCAGTGTTACGGTTTCACCTCCAACCCTCTCTGCCTTCGTCACACACCTCCGTGTCTGTCTCTACCCCATGTCTGTCCCATACACTCCCTGCACTTCAGCGCTCACTCTACGAGCGGCACAGGTGATAATCATCACGCTGACGAATGGAGACTCCGCACCTGCCTGCTAATCACCACACCACCCTACAAGATACCAGGATATCCATCCATCAGCATCAGATCTTCATTTTAAGATGGCCTGGCAAGTATCTTTGATATTCCTTCCCGTGAATATGTTTTTTCATCGTTTCTATGTTAACCCTATTCCCGTTGTGTTTTCGTGTATCCACCCGTTCTGTGATGTTTTCGTGTTTTTGTAATTGTGTTTTTTTTAATCGTGTTTTCCCTGTGTGCCTGCCTTCGTTATTTATTTTAGTTTTTCTCCTCTGTTGTCTTCACAGCTTCACTCCTGTTTACTGTCATCCACCCGCCAGGCTCAAGACACACACACACACACACACACACCACACTGGTGTTTATTCACTTTTTTGCAACGTATTATTAAATGCCCTACGGGGTTGAACATTCTCCTGTCTCCCGTGTTGTGCATTTAAGCCTGCTACCTGTTACCATGGTTACGAGCCAAACATACATACGGTGAGCTGCTGAATTACCCTAGAAGCAGAACCAGTGAGATGAGGCTGAGCATAACATATACAACCTCAATGTATATAGTACATAAAGGCAAATGGCTACTTTTTTATATAGCGCTTTTATCCAAAGCGCTTTACAATTTGTTACGTACATATTACCCATTCACACACCGACGACGGAGGCAACCATGCAAGGTGGCAACCTGCTCATCGGGAGCAATTAATAGTAGTACTCTGTGTATATTACATAGTAGTACTCAGGGTGTATAGTGCATAGTGGTACGCTGTGTATATTACATAGTAGTACTCAGGGTGTATAGTGCATAGTGGTACTCTGTGTATATTACATAGTAGTACTCAGGGTGTATAGTGCATAGTGGTACGCTGTGTATATTACATAGTAGTACTCAGGGTGTATAGTGCATAGTGGTACTCTGTGTATATTACATAGTAGTACTCAGGGTGTATAGTGCATAGTGGTACTCTGTGTATATTACATAGTAGTACTCAGGGTGTATAGTGCATAGTGGTACGCTGTGTATATTATATAGTAGTACTCAGGGTGTATAGTGCATAGTGGTACTCTGTGTATATTACATAGTAGTACTCAGGGTGTATAGTGCATAGTGGTACGCTGTGTATATTATATAGTAGTACTCAGGGTGTATAGTGCATAGTGGTACTCTGTGTATATTACATAGTAGTACTCAGGGTGTATAGTGCATAGTGGTACTCTGTGTATATTACATAGTAGTACTCAGGGTGTATAGTGCATAGTGGTACGCTGTGTATATTATATAGTAGTACTCAGTGTGTATATGTAACGGGGAAGCCCGTGAGTATGTCCACAGTCACGGAAACAGGTGTGTTGACGAGTGACTGTGGCAGTGCGGGCTGGTAAATTAAACTCACCTCCCCATAACAGGGTTAACAGACGGTACGGTAGTTAGGAGTGAATTCACTTCTTAGTGCAGCGGCCTGTGTCGTCGCCCGCGGACGCGGGAGCCCCCTGTTCGACTCCCCCTCGGGACATTAACATTTAACATCAAACACAACGCAGGCCCAGTATGATCCGTCACATATAGTACATAGTGGTACTCTGTGTATATTACATTACTCAGTGTGTATAGTACATAGTGGTACTCTGTGTATATTACATTACTCAGTGTGTATAGTACATAGTGGTACTCTGTGTATATTACATTACTCAGTGTGTATAGTACATAGTGGTACGCTGTGTATATTACATAGTAGTACTCAGTGTGTATAGTACATAGTGGTACGCTGTGTATATTACATAGTAGTACTCAGTGTGTATAGTACATAGTGGTACGCTGTGTATATTACATAGTAGTACTCAGTGTGTATAGTACATAGTGGTACGCTGTGTATATTATATAGTAGTACTCAGTGTGTATAGTACATAGTGGTATGCTGTGTATATTACATAGTACACAGTGTATATAGTACATAGTAGTACTCAGTGTGTATGGTACATAGTAGTACTCTGTGTATGTTACATAGTAGTACTCAGTGTATGTATTACATAGTAGTACTCAGTGTATATAGTACATAGTAGTACACAGTGTACATAGTACACAGTAGTACTCAGTGTGTATATTACATAGTAAATGGCAAATGGTAACTGGCTGCATTTATATAGTGCTTTTATCCAAAGCGCTTTACAATTTGTTCCTCACATTTTACCCATTCACTCACACATTCACATACCGACGGCGGAGGCGACCATGCATGGTGCCAACCTGCTCATCGGGAGCAATTAGGGGTTAAGTGTCTTGCTCAAGGACACTTCGACACGCTGCCCGGGAGGAGCAGGAATCGAACTGGGAACCTCCGGATTATCGGACGACAGCTCTACCTCCTGAGCCACTGTCGCCCCCACTACATAGTAGTATTCAGTAGTATATTCAGTATATAGTATATAGTAGTACTCAGTGTGTATAGTACAAAGTAGTACTCAGTGTATATAGTACATAGTAGTACTTAATGTGTATAGTATATAGTAGTACTCAGTGTATATAGTTGTAATAGTGTAATACTAATAGGAATAATGCAGGGAGATCTGCTTTCATTGGTCTATGGTTGCCCCGCCTCCTACACTTAAAGGAAAACTCCAACATTTTGGGAAATTAGCTTATTTGCCATCTACCCTGGAGTTAGACAAGAAGATACATACCTTTTTCTTCTCTGTGCATGTAGTAGGAGTAGGAAGACGTTAGGGACTAGGCTAATGGAGGAACCTACTTCCAGTGACTGACGCTAAGCTAGGCTAACAGTGCGCGTCTTCCTAATCCTACTGCATGCACAGAGAAGAAAAAAGTTTTTATTATTATTGTCTAACTCCAGGGTAGATGGCAAATAAGCGAATTTCCCAAAATGTTGGAGTTTTCCTTTAAGCCCCGCCTAACGTGTAGAGAGGAGATTTGCTCTCTACTGAGCACACCTTTCTAGTTGTGTCTGGTACAGTCAGAGTGAGAGGAGAAGAGGATTCCTACACCCACCCAGCTCCTCATTGATTAATGCTGTAAAAGCTTGGTGGAAATTGGCCTGTAAAGATGTAATGCAGAGCACAATTATATAGGCTATACTTAGAAATAAACAGGGATAAAAAATTATGTTCCGAAAGAACATTTTTCACAAAGAGTGAAGTAGTGCTAATCACTTCTGATTACAGGGATGATTAGGGGCTTGACGTTGTGATAAAATGCTAGAGGTTCTCTACCCTCTCCCCTCTCTCTCCATATCTCTGTCACATCTGGACACGGCGCTGTCAAAGGCAGTGCATAATGAGCGCGTGTCACTCAACATCAAGATATGAGGAACAAAACGTCTACTGCACTGTGGATAGAGAGAGATGAGAGTGAGGTGTGAGAATCAGAACCAGTGTATACACCAAATACAATAAACGTTGTTGATTGATTGATTGATTGATTGAAAACTTTATTAACAGATTGCAGAATGGGTACAATACGGCTCAATACAAACAATTGTTAAGGGGATGCAGACCAGAAAAAGACTTTCGTCTTGTTTACATCAGGGTCCCCTATTGTGACATTTAATGATTTGGTTTATTATAAAATAATGTACAGAACTAAAGCAAAGTTACTCCCGGACTGTGTGCAAGGGTTTTCTTTCAATATAGGAGAGCAAACATGATTTGAGAGACGTTTGTACGTTTACTGTACAAAAAGCTAAGAACGGGATTAAAAGGAGATGTATTTCTATTGTGGGGGTTAACTTGTGGTGACAATGCTGATATACATTTAACAATAAGTCATTCGCTTTTGGTTTTCAAATAAATGGTTTGTATAGCTAATTTTGACAGTTACAAATGTGAATTATTTATTTTGTTATTGTTTTGTTTTGGAGGCTTAATTTGATATGAAAACAGGACAGGCATATATAAGCATTATGCTTCAGCCTGTACCTTTTCAGTCACTGCCAGAATCAAAGACCGTTGACAGTCTGGGAGGATTGTGCTTATTGTATTGTGTGTGTGATGACTGAACAAAACTACTACTACTATACTACTACTACTATTATTACTACTATACTACTATTATTATTATTATTACTACTACTACTACTACTACTACTACTACTACTACTACTATACTACTATTATTATTATTACTACTACTACTACTACTACTACTACTACTACTACTACTACTACTACTACTACTACTATACTACTATTATATTATTACTACTGCTACTACTACTATTACTACTACTACTACTACTACTACTACTACTACTACTACTACTACTACTACTACTACTAATTCTGCTACTGCTACTACTTCTGTTACTACTACTACTACTACTACTACTACTACTACTACTACTGCTATTATTATTATTATTACTACTACTACTACTACTACTACTATTACTACTACTACTACTACTACTACTACTACTACTACTACTACTACTACTACTATTATTACTACTACTACTACTACTACTACTACTACTACTACTACTACTACTACTACTACTACTACTACTGCTACTACTGCTACTACTACTACTACAATGGTATGGAGATATTCAACAACAAACATGTGATTGATTGATTGATTGATTGATTGATTGATTGATTGATTGATTGATTGATTGATTGATTGATTGATTGATTGATTGATTGATTGATTGATTGATTGATTGATTGATGCACATACATTTTCTTTTCTTCTTTAAGCCATTATGAAGGCACGGTTTATGCACTCAAGTGACAATGAGAATGGACAGATAGCAATACTATAAAGCAGGGGTCAGCAACCTTTTTGACATGGAGTGCCTGTTTGAAATATAGTTGTAACTAGTGTGCCTCAACAATATTCCATGCATCGTAATTTTTTTTCTCATAATCAGGTATTTTTAATGATCATTTTTACATTATTACATCATTATTGTTATTGTTATTATTAACAATATTATTATGATAGTTGTATCAACCCTAAATCTGAGTTGGGGCGGGGGTGCAATGCAGACAAACAGTTTTGCTTTACTGAGCTCCGTTATCTGGGGGCTGTAGTTGGTCACTTTAAGCTGCACACCGGAGCATCTTTTAATCCAGCTGTTTGCTGTTCTCTGATATTTTCTGACATTTCGTTGATGCGTCGCTCGACACTTCAAGCTGACATGGGGATATCTTTTATCCTTGATTTGATTGTCTCTTTGTTTGGCAAGCCTTCAAACAAAACATCTGAGCTACAGAGAAAAGCCTCCTTGATATACTCGACTTACAAAAAAGAACCTGTGGGAGGATTTCAACAAGATAAATGCGACAACAGTGCAAAATATTTCACTATAATATTTCAAAGCAAAGCAAAAAAATAAAAAATAAAAAGGTATAATTTTTTTTTAATGCTGCCCCCTGTGCCAATGAAAATGCCCCGCATGCCTATGCAGGCACGCGTGCCTAGGGTTGCCTACCCCTATAGATATAGCTGTACAAAGTCACATCGGTTTGTTTACAAAGCTTTGTCCTCCAGCCACATATTAGACGGCGCCGGCCGGTCCTCAATGTGATAAGACACCAAGAATACTGTTGCAGTGTTCCTTTATTACATTACACATTACATTTCATTATCTAAATACAGATACATGAATACAGATTACAGCTCGGTCTTAAACAAAGTATTCTGCCTTCTCTCCAAAGCATGGCAAATAAATTCTGCTACAAAAAGGTTCCCTTCCTGAAGCACAACTCAAGTTGTTCATATTTATCCTGCTCAAGAAAATCAATGTCAGGCTATATATAATGGCAACAGGACCTCACATGTAGCCTAGCGGACAGGACAGCAAGGGAGGGAATGACTAAAGTGCTTAATTCTAGTATGGGGGTATCTAGGGAAATACTCTAAAACTGTCGTTTACCAAACTACTAGCTTACTTACACAATGACAGACATTTAACCAGAGACACTAAACCGTAACTATTCTAAGAAAAGGAAAATGCTATTTGTCAAACTAACACTACCTTGGGGAAAGAAATAGCTCAACCGCATCCAAACTACAAATTATGACGATCTGAGTCTGGAATGTCATAGACATAGGTAATAGCCTGTAACAACTCAACTGCAGAGTATAAACTGTGGGCGCGTTTGATTTAGTCACCAGAGCAGGCAGGAATCACACACATGTCTGAGGTGTGTGTTTTGAGGAGATGACAGGAAGCAATGAGGTGGAATCAGGAACATTTTAGATTTCTGGGGAAAATATGTAGTTTGTAATTAACTAATTAAAATACATGACTCAAAGTAGTAAACTACTGAAGAAGCTCCTGAGATTAAGCTACCACCCAACGACTGCAACATGTAGTTAAACTAGTCATCAATAAGGGTGGCTACTTGGCGTAGTGGGCAAGGCGCTCGCCATGAAATCTGGAGACGCTGGGCTCGCCTGTTCGAGCCCAGCGCTCCACATTTGCTTTCAGTTTAGCTGGTTGTCCGTACTAATACACATTGGCCGTATTAGGTGGTGGGAAACTGATGGGTGGGAATCGGGCGTTGTGGACAGCGACTCCTACAGGTCGGTTGGTGCGCCTGCGCAGTAGAATCAGGAAGTGTCGGGGGCAGCGTGAGCCTCCCACCCACGCGTTACTCCTGGCCACTGAGAGATCGAGCTGCGCAGGTGAAAAGATGCGACTGCTGTTACCTCAAGTACCGGAGGGGACTTGTGCTATGTATGACTTAGTCCACATTGCAGCCGGCTTGTGGGAGGCAAGAAACAGCGTTCGTGACAGGGGAGGGTTGAATTGGATGATACGAAATTGGGATGGGAGTAAATATAGAAAATGGGAGAAAAAGTGGATAAAAAAAAAACTATTAATCAATAAACACTGGATATTATCATGATACTTAGGCTATAAGACACAATAATATTGCAATGTTCTGTGACACCTACAATGCAATTCGATACAGGGATAGATTGTGATTCATCACTGTTTTTTGGGTGTGTTTTTTTTATAGATATGAACCTCATAGACCAGCAATGTCACTAACTACCTGTTACCTGTTACCTATCCACTTCGTGCCTAGTGGCACATAAGGCCTTCACAGAGCGTTTCCACTTCTCCCGGTCAGCTGCCATTGTTCTTGCTTCAGGCCATGAGCTCCACCCTGCCTCTTTTCTTTCTTTCTCTACTGTGCGTCTCCAGGTAGTCTTTGGTCTTCCTTTTCTTCTTTTCCCTTCTCGTGCCCAAGTCATTGACTGTATGTTGCAGTCGTTGTTGTGGTCTCACTAACTACATTCATTCATAAATCAGTCATGGTTAGCCACGCTGTCCCTAGTGGCGGTTCATGTTCATTGCACTTTGTGTAGGACCATCTATTCTATGACCATTAATGTCAAGGTATGTCCTTACCTAGACCACAGTAGAAAGCTAATATAATATCCCTTAGATAAATGTCTAAATCAATTATATTTATGAGTAAAAAAAAATCTAAACATGAATCAATTATTAGATTAACTTAAAGGTAAAGGTTTCTTTTCAATTTCAAGGTAATTTCCATCATGATATGATGATACTGTATGGTCTTCAATTAACAGCCTTGAAATAGTACCATGAAGAATACCCCTATATTGACCTCAAAGTATCGACGCACGATTGCAGGAGAGAGCATACTATATGTTAGTATACTATATGTCAGGACACTATATGTCATTGATATGTCCCCCCTACCTATAAAGAGAATCTACTCCTTGCGGCTATAGGTCAAAACCTCTGTGGTCACAGGTGCGAGGCCAGAAGCGTTAATCTTTCACTCAAGGCTAAATCTCCCACTGAACAATATGGAGGGAAGGAGGGGCTGGCCGGTCAAACAGAGTGGTCACATATTACATTTGGAAGTCATAAATGTCTGTTTGAGAACAGCAGAGTGGGTGGTGTTTTAAAGGCACAGAGAGGACAATAAATCATCTGGTCACACAAATGGTACAGTAGCCAGGCAAAAGAGGCAAAGAGCACGCTCAGCACTGTGTGTGTGTGTGTGTGTGTGTGTGTGTGTGTGTGTGTGTGTGTGTGTGTGTGTGTGTGTGTGTGTGTGTGTGTGTGTGTGTGTGTGTGTGTGTGTGTGTGTGTGTGTGTGTGTGTGTGTGTGTGTGTGTGTGTGTGTGTGTGTGTGTGTGTGTGTGTGTGTGTGTGTGTGTGTGTGTGTGTGTGTGTGCTCGCGCGTGCGTGCGTGCGTGCGTGCGTGTGTGCGTGTGTGTATTGACCTGTATGGATTTCTTTTTTTACAAGAACAAGATACAACCACAGTGACCAACCACAGTTCTGTTACTATTAAGAGTATCGTGCATGTGTGGTGGTTGTGAGTGTGTATGTATGTGTATGGCTGTGCTGCGCACGGCTGAATTCAATTATAAGCTCCATGGTTTAGTTGAGCAGCTACCGATTTATAACAAGGCTGTATCTGCTGTGACTGGAAGCATCTGCAACAGACTTATATAACATCATCACTCATGCTGAGTAACAAGTAGAACAACAATTCCTCTTAACCATTTGGAACAAGGTGAATGCAGGTACATTTTGGCTGTAGATGGTTGATTGATTGATTGATTGATTGATTGATTGAAAACTTTATTAACAGATTGCAGAATGGGTACAATACAGTACGGCTTAATACACACAATTGTTAAGGGGATGCAGACCAGAGAAAGACTTTCATCTTGTTTACATCAGGGTCCCCCATTTTCAATTCATCTTTAACAATTGTGTGTATTGAGCTGTACTGTACCCATTCTGCAATCTGTTAATAAAATGTCCAATCAATCAATCAATCAATCAATCTGGCTGATTTCGTCTCGTGCACTGGTGGCAGTGGTCAGAGCTTCCCAATATGCTCTTTGGCTGCCAAGCGCTTTCTTTCCTTCCTGGCCACCTGGAGGGAAGTGTATCCCAGAAACGGTTATTAAAAACAAATCCATTCCTTGCACGTTGTAGGCTCTGGAACGAGTTTGCATTTTCCTTGCATAATGTATCTGATTTCTGAGTGAGTTGAAAATACTTTTATGTTTACTCATAAAGGCTGATGTGGACAACTTTACGAGTGTGGGATTGTGTGAATTGTGTTGACGGTATGAAATATTCAGTTCTTTGTGTGCATGAGTCTGAGGAACAGATCTTTGACTGAACACGTCGACTAACGGGCGATTTCTGAGTCTGAACGATCTTGCCATTTAATTTGAATGCACCGTTTGTCATTAGCTACCAACCGTATGTGCAGGCACGTGCACACATAGAGCCCAAGGGGGGCTTGAGCACCTGCCCTTTTGAGCCTCATAAAAAAGTGCAATTTCTCCAAAGAAAAATTTAAGAAAATCTTTTTTTTTACCGTTATGCATGACTGCCCTTCCAACTGAAAAATATCAGGATAGAATACAAATATTAGGTAAAAAGAGAGATGCCCCATATTCCATTGCAGTTTGCACAGCCTCCTCAGCGTGCCTCTCCACGGACCTATATTTTATGCATAGCGTGGGTGGTGATGATGATGATAGAAACCGCTGTGGTGCATACAGTTGAATGCTGGTATTAAACTCATTGAGGGACACGAAGAAGTCAAGTCCGATGGGATTTGGGAATCTCAAATACAAATCGGGATTGGAATAAAAAATGCATTTATATTAAACAATACAGAATATACAGCACTTCTTGGGGTCTGTATGGTAAGCACTTATTCCCTCCCCCCTGAACATTTATGGAGATGTATGGGCCTTTTAAGTCAGTGATAAAGTGTCTTTCAAGGATAAGTGAGCTCCTGCACTGATTATTATAGTTCAATATTCAATATTTGATCACCAAAACCCCCCAAAAAGCATAAAAAGGGGGGCCCCCGCCCCAAAAAGGGCCCTTAAAAATCGGACTTGCGCGCTGCACACGCTCGGTTAAAATAGACACAGGTGTAGTGCCCTTTTCAGCCTTTGAGCACCTGCCCCTCTAAAGTCCTGTGCACGTCCCTGCGTATGTGCATAATAATTCATAATAATTAAAGCCACTATGTGGATCAAAAAGGGTTCATTAATTTCTCAATTTCTAGTTTCAGTGTGGTTCATGGATAGATTTGTTTCTAATTGAATGGACAGCTCGAGCATAATCTAGAAGTCATCTACTGTACATTCAACTGCATTCACATAAACAGAAAGGGTCGTCTCTGTGCCCGTCAGATGGATATAAACCACTGGAAATAATCTTTACATTCCCAGTTGGCAATATTACCATCCTTTTTACAACCTGGGAAAGCCTGGACTAGGTATGAACTGAAGTTTTGTAACATCTATCAATTATCTTGTGAAAAGGGCAGGGTTACTTGAAAGCATAATGGTTGTTCTTGGGATAAATCTCCAACAGATGGAACCTTGCTGCTGCTGATTTCTGTCCTCTACTCTAGATCCTTTGACATATTCAACGGCATCGTTACAACAGATCAAGACCACCCTCTAGTGGTTGGGATTCTATACTGCAAGAGCTGTCCCTCAATACCCCCTTTGCACAGAGAATTTCACAAGTAGTGGTCCACTTTCCAAAGCACATCAGACCTTTTAATTTCAGCTTCTTAATTAATTAAATGTTTTTTCTCTACATTATCATCTCAGCCAGAAACAGAGTTGAGCTGGAATGAGGTTTCAATACAGTTTCTTTATTTTTTGTAATGTATTTTTGTATTGACATTCATCACCAAACAAACATTTGCATGAGTTGTATTACCAATACTGTCTGACATCCTATATTCATGTTCTTCACAAATCTTATAACAGTAAGGCTGTCCTCTTGTAGTCGGTGAGCGCGGTTCTAGTCGAGCACGATTCGATCGGCCTGTTGACGCACTGAACGAATAACTACGGTATGTGAGAATATCACACTTCACAGATCAGTCCAGTCCCAGACCACCAGTCAACGAGAACAGCCCTAAAATCCACCAATCAACTAGTCAACAAATTCTATGACTATTAGTCAACTAATATAAAATATAATATAAGCCCTATAAAATAATACTTTTCAGAAGAACGCAAATTTAAAAAAGTTTAAATTTTTTAAAATATATTAAAAAGTTTCAACACAGTTTCAAAGTAGTGAACTACTGAATTGGATATAATATAATTTCACTGCATGAGTCAAAGGTCTGATGGATGATCCCACCACCCAGAGTATTCTTCTTCTCCTTCATCACGACCAGACATAGATCTGCCCGTCCGAGGCCCCCGACAGCAAGTGCTCCCCCTGGTGGTGGAAGACGACACTCTGCACCGCGTCCCCGTGCCTCAGCGTGCAGGCCAGCCGCCCCGTGGCCACTTCCACCACCCTCACGGAGCCGTCGTCCCCGGCGACCGCCAGGGTCCCACCCCCGGGGCCGAAGGCCACACGGTTGCTGGGGTGCGGCCCCATCTCCACGACGACAGCGGGGGCCGTCAGACTCCGTGCGTCCCAGAGCATGACGATGCCGTGGGAGTCGCAGGAGGCCACGGCCTGGCCCGAGGAGATGAAGGAGGCATGGCTGCAGGAGCCGCGGTGGCCCTGGAGGGTCTGGGTGGGGAGGGCCGCGCTGGCGTCCCACAGGGAGAGGGTCTTGTCGGCCGAGGAGGTGAGCAGGAGGCTGGAGGAGGACAGGAACTCCACGCTGTTGACCGAGCCGGTGTGGCCTCGCAGGGTAAAGCGGCACCTCTCGCTCTGAAGGTCCCACACCTACAGGAAGATACACAGTCAAGAGACTCGCTCTGAAGGCCCCACACCTACAGGAAGATACACAGTCAAGAGACTCGCTCTGAAGGTCCCACACCTACAGGAAGATACACAGTCAAGAGACTCGCTCTGAAGGTCCCACACCTACAGGAAGATACACAGTCAAGAGACTCGCTCTGAAGGTCCCACACCTACAGGAAGATACACAGTCAAGAGACTCGCTCTGAAGGTCCCACACCTACAGGAAGATACACAGTCAAGAGACTCGCTCTGAAGGTCCCACACCTACAGGAAGATACACAGTCAAGAGACTCGCTCTGAAGGTCCCACACCTACAGGAAGATACACAGTCAAGAGACTCGCTCTGAAGGTCCCACACCTACAGGAAGATACACAGTCAAGAGACTCGCTCTGAAGGTCCCACACCTACAGGAAGATACACAGTCAAGAGACTCACTCTTAACACTATCAGTGCCGACCTTGTTTACATTTTTACCCCGTTGAATGCCATCATCAACTTCAATGTTAGCGTTAAAAATGCCTAATCTATGTTTTAAATTATGGCTATGTGTCTAATCTGCCCGTCGCTTATCAATGACTTGTTTGCAGTCAACATTGTCGAAACGGATTGTTTTTTAATGGGTTCATATCCTTTTTATAGCATTTCGAAAAGCTATCGTTCTCTCAAAATATTTCGGAAAATTGAAAGATTCCCCCATAAACGGCATTTATTGGAATATTCTCGAATACACTAGACACGTTGTCATTTGTCAGCCTATTTATGAATCGTTTTCAAATAAACGCTAGATTATCAATAGTATATGTGTACTTATGCACGCTGTAGACGCGGGCTGAAAAATCTATTCTCTCGTTTCCTCAAGATCACACACACACACACATACACACACACACGCTGTTATCTCAGTGAATACAGCTCCGATTACCCCAAGACTGGTAACATAGACTCCTTACCTTAGATCAGATGTTCTCCAAAAAGATTATTCCAATTCCTGATCGCCATTCCAAATATCAATCGCATTTATTGATTGATTATTGGCTGCTGTAAATATATATTCCAGGCTGCTTTCCGTCTCGCGATCAGATCCCTCTTGATCAGACGGCTCGCCAGCACAATGGAGCCAGTTGGCTCCACCTCTACAGATCTACAGATCCCAGGTCAGTCTTCTAATCCAGTGGTTCCCAAAGTCGGGATCGCGACCCAAAGGTGGGCCGCGAGCAGCCACGGGTGGGCCGCGAGATGATTAAAAAAAATTTTTTTTTTTTTTTTTTTAGGCCACTGAACTTAAAAGCAGGCCAGGACAGTGTTTCTAGTTGTATTCTAAAATTCTATTCTATTGTATTCTAAAATGTGACTATATGGTTTTATATTAACTTAATAAATAAACAAAAACGAAAAATCTACTTATTTCAACGAACATTTCAAACTAAATAACAGATTATGCACATAAAACGCTGAAAACAACCGAAGCAACAATAGTATTTTAATGAGGCTATTATTATTATCATTATTATTTTGCAACAAGTTAGCCCTCTCATAAATAGCACATATAAATTAATAACTAACTTGAACTAACTTAATAGGATTGAAGTGATATTTGGCTTAAAGAATCGGCCACCTGGCAAAAAAATTAATAAAAAAAGCCTGACGATGTGCATTGGGCCGCGGCTCTCTGACGCCTTATTTTCTGGGTCCCGGCCTGAAAAGTTTGGGAACCCCTGTTCTAATCGACTGACCTGCAGTTACACAGGGATAGACGATAGGGGGGCGCTTTTTTCCCATCTGAACTCCTGGAGGGGCTGCTGTACCAACGGGAGACTCGGTTGATGAAATATGAATTCAGATCACGAATAAAAAAATCAAACGACATTTGTCGTCGTCGGCACTCAATGGGGGGGCTGATAAAACGACAATTGTCGTGGCTGGCACTCAAAGTGTTAAGGCCCCACACCTACAGGAAGATACACAGTCAAGAGACTCACTCTGAAGGCCCCACACCTACAGGAAGATCTCAAACCTACCGAAGTCTGCCCATGTCACCCCACTCCTTAGGGCCCTGCACTGGCTCCCCATTGCTGCACGAATCTGCTTCAAGGCCCTCGACCTGGCATACCGTGCGGCAAAGGGAACCGCTCCCGCCTACCTCCGGTCAATGGTCTCTAACTACACACCCGCAAGACCCCTACATTCTGCATCTTCTGGCCGCCTCAGACCTACTCCTATCCAAGCTCCGGGAGGGTCATCAAGGAGAACCTGCCTTTTCTCAGTCCTTGCCCCACAATGGTGGAATGAATTACCCACCCTAGTTAGGACAGCCGAAACCCGTCCAATCTTTCGCCGTTGACTAAAGACGCACTTATTCAACCACTATCTGATTTTTTTTTTTTAATCTAACCCTAACTAACCTTACTGTCATGCACTTGTCCTAATAAACTAACCTACACTGTAGCACTCAACACTTGGATGAACATTGTTACTCAGCTGATAGAGTTGTGTCCTTCCTGATGGCTTGTCGTACAGAACTTGTAAGTCGCTTTGGATAAAAGCGTCAGCTAAATGACTAAATGTAAATGTAATGTACACAGTCAAGAGACTCGCTCTGAAGGTCCCACACCTACAGCCTGGAAGATATACTGTACAGTAAAGAGACACCTCTCACTCTGAAGGTCCCACACCTACAGGAAGATATGTATAGAGTGTAGAGGTCTGTTTGGCAACATTACAGATTCTACCTTTAACAGATTCCAGTGAAGCAGCCATGGCTGCATGTTAAACAACTAACAGTTTAAACCAGGTAAACTATGGATCACCGACAGCTCTCATCGAGCGGTGTATATAAAAAGATATAGTAAAAATATAAGACACAACATACAACACACAATATACAGGACTGCAAGATATGTACAATATAAACAATATATTGTGTGTGTGCATGAGTTTTCAACATTAAACTATTGTGCATTGCAAGAAATTACAGCAAATTATTCTTGCCTCCCGGACAGGGGGAATAGCCCTCCAGACCACCCCCTAGTTGCGACAACTCAGCTCCATCTTGTTTGAAAATCCTGGGGAAAGCCCTGACTAGGATGTGTGCAACCCAAGCCCACCGACACCGACCAACCTTGATGGTGTGATCCATCAAGCAGGAGGCCACAAAGTCCCCACAGGAGTGGAAGGAGCAGCCCCAGGTGGGGACCAGGCGCCCCCCAAAGAGGTCCCAGATACGGAGGCTGCCGCTTCCCCCTGTGGTGCCCAGCCTTGTCCCGTCGGGGTGGAAGCTGACCCCGGACAGCCAGTCGGTGTGGTCCTCCCCCCGGTGGCGATCAGATCTCCTTCTGGGAGCCCCCACAGCCTCCAGAGCTGGTCTTCACCGGAAGAAGCCACCATCGGCTGGGTCGGGTGCGAGGCGAGGCAGCTGATTGTCCGACTGTGTGCCTGTGTGGAGGGAGTGATACAGAGATAAACACCACGATACACTGATAACATGTACAATAGTGCTGTATATACCATATATACATTTATATTTACTGCATATATGGTCAATTCTCACCCGCACCAAACCCTGACAGCACATCACCCCCACCCTCATGCACCTTCACTGGCTCCCCATCAAATCCTGCATCACCTACAAAACCCGCCTGATCACTTACAAGTCCCTCCATGGCCTGGCACCTCAGTACCTCACTGACCTCCTCCACCCCCACACTCAGTCACGGTCCCTGCGATCCTCGGACACTGGTCAGCTCTCCATTTCCCGAACCGGACTGCGGACCTTTGGGGACAGAGCTTTCAGTGTGGCAGCTCCCACCCTCTGGAACTCCCTCCCCGCAGAACTCTGCGATGCCCCAACTCTGGACTCCTTAAAAAAAAACTCCTCAAAACTCACCTCTTCAACATGGCCTTTTACCCCTAACTACCTCATTGAATGTTGTGTGTCTGTCTACCACGTTTGTTATTGTTGTTTTTCGCCCTATGTAAAGCGACCTTGGGTTTTATGAAAGGCGCTATACAAAACCAAGTTGTTATTATTATTAGTAGTACTAGTAGTACTCATTTATATGTTATACTCACCTGTACATTATATTACTATTGCACTTGTGCTGTAAAATGACAATACATTTTAATCGAATCTAAAAATAATAACGATAATGGCAACACACTGAACACCACACCACAGCCATATGACACAATGTGGATGCAATGTCGGCTTTAATAAGTCTAATCTAGTCAAACCAAATTACCTTGAGTGTGTTGGTGAGGCGGAAGTTGTCTACCTTCACCTTGGAAGTAACGCGAGTATCAGTGGACTGGAGCCTCAGGTGGACGAAGGGGTTGGCGTCGCGCTTGTCGACAGGGAAGTCGGAGTCCTTGGCGCGTTTGGAGACGTCGGAGGTCTTGGTTGCGTCTTTGGACGGGTCATAACAAGTTCAAGTTTTTATTTGTCACATATATGTACATTACAGTAAAATACTTGGTTCTGTATGAGCCCCCTGAGATTGTGCTTCATACAGTAAAAAAGTAAAAAGAATAAAGACCAAACACAATACAAAATATACAATATACAACTAAAGTACAAAGTGAAGTACAAAATGCAAACAATAAAGTACAAAAAATGCAAGCTTTTTTAAATGCAAGAATGAGGTAGGGATGTCATGCAAATATTTTCTTTTTTATCCACTTTTTCTCCTTATTTTTCTATTTTTCTCCCATCCCAATTTCGCCTCGCCAATTCTCCCTTCAATTCTCCCCTCCCATACCAGACCTGGAAAGTGATTTTGATTGGCAAGAAGCCTGGACAAATGTTCGATTTACATCAAGGAACCCGGACCATCAACAAATAAATCTTAACTATATTCACAGGACATACTTGACTCCTATAAGACTGAAAAAAATGGGTCTTAAACAAGACTCCAAATGCTCCTTATGTACAAATGGGGACGAGGGGACATTTATGCACATGTACTGGGACTGCCCACCAGTTAAGATATTCTGGAAAGAGGTGACCCAGCAATTATCAAATTTCTTAACTCTGAATATACCTGTACACCCCTCTGTATTACTGCTGAATGATGTTTTTGAGTGTGCAGTACATCCACAGCTAAAGAGATTGGTTTTGTCGGGTATCACAGTGGCTAAAAAGCTGATAGCATCACGATGGTTCCAACCGGAAAAAATTTGCCGAAAGGTCTGGATTATTACATATCTCGATGTGATTTATCAAGAAATATCTACAGCAAGAATTTTGGGTCTCAATGAATCCAAAATGACAATGTGGTTAGAAGTGGTGGAGAAAATAAAAGCTAGCATATAATGGTAGTGTCTGGTTAGGAGCGAGGGATAATGGATGGATTATCCAATGGGGGGTCCGGGAGGGGGGGGTACGAGCTGGAGCATATGTGTGTAGGTTTTTAGATAGCAGGTATTGGGGGTATATCCTGTATAAGACATTTAACTATATGGTGATTTCATTGGATGTGCACTGTTAATAATGCTTGTATATCTTATCGTGTGTTGTCATGTTTGTTTATATGTTTGTTTAAAAAATAATAAAAAATTAAATACAAAAAAATTCTCCCCTCCCCTGTCTCGAACGTTGCTAGACTATGCCTCCCACTGGTCGGCTGCAGTGAGGACCAAGCCTTGCATCACGTGTCCCCTCCGGTACACAAGGAGGCAGCTGTTGCATCTTTTCACCTGAACAGCGCAATCTCTCAGCGGCGAGGAGTAACGCGTGGGAGGCTCACGCTGCCCCGGATACTTCCTGATTCTGCTGTACAGGCGCACCAACCGACCTGTAGGAGTCGCTGTCCACAACGTCCAATCCCCACCCACCGGCTTTCCCACCCCTAACACTGCCAATTGTGTTAGTATGAACGACCAGCCAAGCTGGTAGCAACGCTGAGAGCTGGGCTCGATACCAGCATATCCTGTGTTAGTGGCGAGCGCCTTGCCCACTGCGCCACTCAGCCGCCCTATGCAAATAGTTTTTGTAATAAATAGATACCCGTCTGACACCTGGCAGCACCCCTGTCTGGTTTAGGGCCCTGTGCACATTCGCCTGTAGCCACGTAGGAGGAGGCCGGAGGGGGAGGCCGGGGGGCGTCGTGGGGAGCCCGTTGTGCTGCTCGCCCCACCGCCTTGTCTCTCTCCAAACCCATCAGTGTATTCTGCTTCAGAACCGACTGGTATTTGTCATTCATTTGCTTTATCGCAGGTTCATAATCTTCACATTGCGTCTTCAGCTTCCTGATGTTCTCAATCATTCGATTTCTCTCCTGAACGACGCGCTTGTGCTGCAGGCGGTGGACATCCCTGGCTTTCTGGGCCTTCGCCAGGGTCTCCGTCGCGGCGGAGGTCGCCTCCATGTACTCGTCCCTCTCCCGCTGCACATTCCTCAGCTCGTCGTCCAGGGCCTGGTTCTCGGTGTAAACCTCGGGCACCGAACCGACCTGCTCGGGGTCAACGAGGCCTTTCTGCACCATCTCGTTCCACTCGGATTGGAAGCAGTCCAGCGTGTTTGTCATGCCCATTCTGAGGAGATAGTTGCGCAGAAAGTAATCCACCGCCTCGGGCTGGTGGCTGGGTCTGGTGTCCAGTTTGGGGGGTCTGGTGTCCAGTTTGGGGGCAGCAGACGCATCTTCATCCGTCCGCTCTGTGACGGCTCTCAGCGTCTCCTCCAAGTTCTCCTCTCCATCTGTCAGACTCCAGTCATCTTCAATAGTCACTTCCTCATAGCAGAAGTCATCCTCTGTGTCAATGGGGATACTCACAGGTTCTAGATCAAATGAATCCATGTCAGGTTGTTTTTGTGCTGTGGTCATTGTTGTGACACTTTTGTTGAGACGTCTTGCTTAGAGACCGAGACGCTTCGGGTTGCTAGGGATACCAGAGAGCTCCCGTCAGGGGTTAACGCGAGATTTATTTGTATGTTCACGTTGGTCAAGGGAACTATAAAAGACGGAAGGGTCGGTCTGTCACAGTGTAGCGCGTGAACGCATGTTGGTACCAAGTGTGGGAAACTTTCAGTTCAGTTGGATCAACCGTCTCCTCGTTTATGACCTGTCGTTTAAAATAGGGCATCAGCTGCATTTGATATACTGGTTGTACTAATGTATATTTCCTCAGATAGCTTGTGTATTTTAAATCTTAATAAAGGGCACGAGCCCGTAAAAGTCAGTCAAAGCTTACCAAAAGCACGAGCAGTGAACTCCAAGACCACGTGACTGAACTCAAACTAGAAAGAAACAGACTAAGAAATGACGTAAACTCCAAGGGCAGCAAATTAGACCCGGGCAACTACCGCCCTGTTTCTATCCTTACATCCATCTCGAAAGTCATGGAAAAAATAGTATACGAACAGATCGAAAAGTACCTCGCGGAAAAAAATCTAATCTACGAATTCCAATCTGGCTTCAGAACATCCCACTCCACTGACACATATCTTCTCTACTTGAACGACCACATCAAACAAGAGGTGGACGCGGGCAAATACTGCGGCATGGTCATGCTGGACCTACAAAAGGCCTTCGACACTGTCAATCACACCATTCTGATTGACAAGCTAAAAGCAATTGGTTTTGATAGTTTATCAGTGAGCTGGATACAATCCTACCTGGAGGGGAGGGAACAGATGGTGGAGGTAAACGGTACCCTATCCCCCCCTTCCACAAGGAAGCATACTAGGACCGCTACTATTCCTAATTTATGCAAATGACATGTCGTCAGCTTGTGACTGCAACTTGTTCCTGTTTGCGGACGACTCAGCCCTGCTGGTCTCTGACAAGAACAAGTTACAGGTTGAAAAAGCCCTCAGCTCGGAACTAGGCAAAATCTGCATATGGCTCGCTGATAACAAACTATCATTACACATGGGCAAAACAGAGTCCATTCTCTTCGGTTCAAATAACAAACTCAGCAAGACCGACGGCTTCTCGGTTACAGTGGGTGACAATATTATCACAAGGAAAGATGAAATTACCTACCTGGGTTCCATCCTAGAGGCTAATCTTTCCTGTGACAAAATGGCATCCAATGTAATAAAAAAAGTCAACCAACGAACGCGATTCTTGTACCGGATCTCCTCTCTGGTAAACAAGAATACCCTGAAGACTCTAGCAGGAGCACTCATTCAAGGGTACTACGACTATGCTTGCACCTCATGGTACCAAAGCACCTCAAAGGCACTAAAAAACAAATTACAAACATCTCAAAACAAGCTAGTCAGACTACTGCTTGACCTGACTCCTAGAACCCACCTCACCCCTGCCCACTTTGACAACCTAGGATGGCTTAGAGTAGACGACAAAGTACAGCAACTTGCAATGGGCCTGGTCTACAAGATACACTACACGACCAAGGTACCCATGTACATGTCAAAATACTTCCCAAAGGTCAGTGAATACCACGATCACAACACCAGAGGGAGCTCCACAAATCATGTAAAACCCAGATTCGGCTCAAACAAGGGACTAAACACGTTTTGCAATTATGCCACATCAATGTGGAACGCCCTACCTAAAGCTGTAAAGGAATGTGAATCACTACCCACTTTCAAAAACACTCTCAAAAAACACCTACGTGAGACTGCAATTCGAAACTGGCCCCTACAAATGTCCTAACCTAGTTGTACAGTAAATGACCAAGTAAGGCTTTGTCAGTATTCCAATGTACAGTGTAAAATGTGTGTGTGTCCCCTACCCAACCCCCCCCCCCCCCCCCCCCCCCACCTCCAATGTACAGTTTCTACGCCAAATGTATATACACTCTTTTTCTGGACACTTTTGTATCACAAACAGTACTGTATTTGCAAATCTGATATGTCATAAATGTATAGATGTAGCACTGTCTATCTGTCATGTATGTCATATGTTATGATGAATTGAAAATGGGGGACCCTGATGTAAACAAGACGAAAGTATTTCTCTGGTCTGCATCCCCTTAACAATTGTATGTATTGAGCTGTACTGTACTGTACCCATTCTGCAATCTGTTAATAAACTTTTCAATCAATCAATCAAAGCTCCATGTAACGCGGAAGTGCAGTGGTCTGATAACGCTGGTATTCTGACGTCATGAACCTTCCTTCTTTTATAGTTTCCTTGACGTCGGTCCATCCCCTCGTCAGAGAAGAGAAACATGGCGGACTATCGAGAGGCGCCCTTGGCTTCTATGCCAAAAACATTGGACCCAAATGAATATTTCAACGTCTCGCCGGACCAGCGACGTGCCGAAGAGGACAGGGCAGCGTTACGAGCGAACCTGAAGAGGCAATACCAGATGCAGCTCAATAACCCACACAGAAAAGAGCTTATCGTAAGTGGTTAGCCCGGCTGCTAGCTCGCTAGCTGTTACCAATGTCAGAGCCCCCTTCACCACTACTCGGTGCTCAATAGTATTTATTTTGGGACGCTAACGTTAACACATGTCTCTGTATTTTATCTGTACTCAGTCCGTGGTCTGTGCTGGTGACCGTAGGTTGTAAAGTTAGCATAGCAACTTTATACTTTAGCAATCCTGATTAATTGAAAATGGGGGGGGGCCCGATGTAAACAAGACGAAAGTCTTTCTCTGGTCTGCATCCCCTTGACAGTTGTTTTGTATTGAGTCGTACTGTAGTCTACCATTCTGCAATCTGTTAATAAAGTTTTCAATCAATCAATAGCTGTAAACTGTCAAAATAACTCGCCCTGGTGAAATCAGCTGTCACCACCACTACTAGCCGTGTGAAGTCGACTATGTGCTACAGGGACTGTCTGTATACAGAGTCTGGAAGTTGTTTAGTTACAAATCAGTCGCTTTGAATCAGTGATTCAAGACTCACCACACAAGAGAAATTACACGGGTATTGTTGGGCATTGTTTCACTGTGGTGCGCCTTTGATTGATTGAACACTTTATTAACAGATTGCAGAATGGGTACAATACAGTACGGCTCAATACACCCAATTGTTAAGGGGATGCAGACCAGAGAAAGACGTTCGTCTTGTTTACATCAGGGTCCCACATTTTCAATCCATGACATTTATGACATACACAACATACAATACTGTTACATCCAGACATTTATGATATACAAATATACAGTACTGTTTAGGAGACAGAGATCATAAAAGAAAATATATACATTTGAGGGGGAAGAAACTGTACATTGTGGGGGGTTGGACATTTACCGGGGCCAGTTTCGAATTGCAGCCTCCCGTCGGTGCTCTTGAGGCCCTGCGTCAAGTTGAGGCAAACCTAATTGAAAAGCATGACCCTCAATTCAACTCGAAGTTTATTTATAGAGCACATTTAAAAACAACCACAGTTGACCATAGTGCTGTACAGGTCAATAAAAGGCTAACACGGAATGCAATGTGGCACAAAATATACAAACATGATTGATTGAAAACTTTATTAACAGATTGCAGAATGGGTACAATACAGTACGGCTCAATACAAACAACTGCTAAGGATGCAGACCTGGGCCCTATTCCCTGTACCTGGTTCAACTAAGTCGATCAAAAGTACCATTATCCAGATTCAATTAACCGATGTTTGAATCCAGGCTTTCCCTGTTCCTCGAAAGCTGATTCAGTCTCGTTAATTTGAACCAGACTTGATACTCAGGATAATTGCGTGCGTCCGCCTCACCTGAAAAGACAGCAGGTGTCGATCGCAGAAATCCTGATTTTCTAACGGCATTGATTGATTGATTGATTTAAAACGTTATTAACAGATTGCAGAATAGGTACAATACAGTACCGCTCAATAGCCTCGCCGACAAGTTAAATGCAAAATCTATAGGCTAATGTTAAGTCCCTCATTACCCCAATCAATCAGATTATATTTCTTTAAATGTGCCTGCTGGCAGTAGGCTTAATGGAATGAATAATCGAATGAGATCTATTGCTAGCGAAAATAATTAGTTCAACTCTTTCACAATAAGTAGATACAAACAAGCCCAAAGAGTATCTAATTGATACAAATTAATAGATACTTATGAGGATATCTGTACTGTATGCACTCGGCTTAGCTATCATGTACTTGTTTATATATAAATACATGGTTCCCAAAGTTTTCAAGGCGCGACCCCCGAAATAACGGTGTCAGAGAGGCTTGGAGGGAGGCTTGCAGTTTCACTATTAATCAGGTTTTAATCTGTTTCGGACATCCATACATGCATTGAATTGATTAACCTTTCGTTTATACCAGTGACACCTTGTTCATCATCAGATAACGGTGCTTGAACAGATAAATGCATTTTCTCAAATGCATTCATCAAATGTCAACGGCTCATTCAATTTCTCAAATCTGTCAAACAGCGCATCTCATCAGACATTTTAATCCCAGTTACAATATCACAATAACGTGTGAGTGACAGTGATACAATTCAACAATCCACAGATTCAGATTCCTCGTAATCCACAGTCCACGCATAAAGACACTTCAATTTATGCTTGAATGAAACACAATCCGGGCGCTCCGTTAACACTTTCAGTGCCACGGACGACATAACTCGTTTTATTAGGCCCCCCACTGAGTGCCCACAACGACAAATATCGTTTTATTTGTTTATTAGCGATCTGATTTCATATTTCATCAACCGAGTCTCCCGTTGGTACAGCAGCTCCTCCAGCAGCTCAGAATGGAAAAAAGCTCCCCCTATCGTCTATCCCTGTGTAACTGCAGGTCAGTCGCTTAGACTGACCTGGAATCAGTCGATATGTAGAGGCGGAGCCAGCTGGCTCCTTGAGCTGGCAAGCTGTCTGCTCAACATGGAAGTCATCGCGGGTCGGGAATCAGCCTGGAATATATATTCACAGTAGCCAATACTCAATCAATAAGCTTGATCGATATTTGGAATGGCGATCAGGAATTGGAATGATCTTTTTGGAGAACATCTGATCTGAGGTAAGGAATCTATTTGACCAGTCTTGGGATAATCAGAGTTGTATTCGCTGAGATCTCAGCGTTTGCCCTATGTGTGATGTGTGTCTGTGTGTGCGATCACTGATGAGGAACTAATAGAATCGATTTTTCAGATCGCATCTCTAGCGTGCATACGTACACATAAATACTATCGATAATCTAGCGTTTATTTGAAAACGATTCATAAATAGGCCGAAAAATGACAGTTCTGTATCGTTAGTGGCTTAGCTTGGCATCGCCTTCTGCACTATCTCGCGTACGTGCACGCGTACTGAATAAACCACAAATGTACCTCTAATACCAGTATTAGTCTGACCACACCCCTCATCAGCTTACCTTCATAAGCAGGTGTGTGGTCACCTGCTCTCCTCCTTCTCGCTTTCACCACAAGGAAGAGGTGCCTCGGTAGATCCCCACACTTGACACCATGATGGAAGAAATTGGATTAGGAACAGCTTGGGAAACAAGGATACGTTGACATCATATCTTTATTTTCTCTCTCACTATTTTCGAGAAAATACGGCGATATTGTCTTCGTACTGGAGTGTCTAGAAGATGATGATCATTCTACAAACCCTCCACCGGTTTTCGTATTGGGAGCACGCCGCTGCATGCTTCTCAACTGCAGTTCCTTGCTGTGTTTGTTGGGGTGAAACCTGTCAGGCCACAGCTGAACTGTCGGACATGCCGCTGTTGTGAGGAGCGGTGCGTTCCAGGTTGGGTGAGTAGTGTTTGCTGGCGGGCTCCACTTGTCTGTTAGTGCTATGGGGGCTACTAGACAAAGTTTATGGAAACCGGCCCCAGGCTAGGGTCCTTTGTTTAGCCGTCTAGGCGACAGAAGGCCTTGGTCTGGCGACCATTATAGTTTTAACTAGTGGGCCGCGACCATTGACACTGGTGATCCCTGTGTGTTCTGGACGAGTGGATTCTCTCTGTCACCGTGTTAAGACCCCATCTTTCATATCCAAATGAGAGTATTCCTTCACGAGGGGATATGTGCATGTAATGTGCGATAGCGGCAGATTCATGTTCAAAGTCAGCTATACAGGCCAGTTGGTACTGTGCTGATTCCGCCGGACGTGTTAATGTCACCGTTGTGAAGCGGTGTTGACGTCTTGTTTTCTCTTTTCTCTTAAAAAGTGAGGAGGGTTCAGAACGGCGGCCTGTCTGGGTGAGTGTTATGTCATTGTTTACATGTTCATAGCTTACGGTTAGCCGGTCGGTGGCCTGGCGCGGGGTAGCTTGGCTTCTCGCGCGCCGCCGGGAGCTCGCTCCTGATCGCGTGCGTCGTAGATCGGCGTCTCGCGAGCGGAAGCGATAGCACCCGAACGGTTGGAGCAGCCGTTAGCTTGATGCTATTCTGTTGAACGTGCTTTGATTTTTAACATGTTTTACACTCTTGACCACGACGTCATCCTTGACAGGGGATGTTCGTCAACCCTGCCTGAGCCTAGACGGGGATTGCGTCAACAAAGAGGGCTGTGTTCTACGGTGGCTTGTGACTGCACTTCGCTGATCTGCGTTCCGGGCAGGTACGGGGTTGGCCAGACCCTCATAACACGTCTTCTGGTTTTACCTTGCTAAATGTATTGTGAATGACGGTGTTTTTTCCCAAAACGTGTGTTGTTGCAATGCATTTGAGATACGTTGCGGGTTGTGTGTGAGCTGTTTTTGTCACTGGCAGTAGCTTCTCCGTGCAGGTCGTGATGTATTGATCTGGTTGTTGTGTGAGAAACATCATGGTGTTTATGTGTACCGTGTACTCACTACTAAGGCAACTAACCTATGAAGCTATGCTTGGTGACGAGTGAGTAAAAGAATGTTCTTTCTCAGACTGTAATGACAATGGACAGTGAGTTCACACATTAACAGGTTTTCCTGTTTTAACTGGCCGTATTGAGGGTAAAATAGGAGGATTGTGTTTTTCCCCCCCCGGTTCCCTGGGGACTTTATCACCTCCTATCAGACATGTTGTGCATTAATTGTGTCTTTTGTGTGGTAGGGATACGATGTAACTCTCAGCTTGATTGCTGAGGTTGTGCTAAATCTGCTGGAGAAACTTGTTTCCTAAAGGGAAATTGGTTTGGATTGCTGTCATGTGTGCTTAGCAAGGCCTGTGGTCGATACTAATCAAGAATGATGTATTCTCTCATTGTGATGATGATGGGTTGTGTGTGTCATGTGACCTACAACTGGGTTGTACTGGCCACAGAAGCACATGTGTATGTTGGACCGGGGTTCTTAGAGCCCTCTCTATTCTGTGTTTTTCCTTAGTAAAAATCAGATAGCAGGTTAGCTCGTGCGCTGTGTGGAGCTGTGAAACGCTTCATAGAGCTGACTATGACTGTGTCATATTCTCTTTTTGTCGTTACGTCGTATCATGGGTGTGGGGTCGTAAAGGGGTGAACTGGTAACCTTTCCTCTCCCCATTGTTCTGTCGGTCAGGGGTACACCCCCTGTCCTTCAAGGTTCCCGTCACGTGGCGGTTCGGCACGTTACGGGGGGGGGGGGGGGGGGGGGGGGGAGGGAGTTCCTGGTCCCACGGCCTGGTATATTGGGCGTGTGCACCGCAGGAATTCCCCCGCCATAGAGTACGTCACCGTGCGCGTCTCTGTTGGTAGGACTTCCGTGTGCTGTTCAGGTCCATGTGATGGATCTGTTTTCAGGGGGGGTGGTCAGGGCTCCTCCTCACCAAGCGCCTACTCAGGCCTTCTGTGAGTTCGGACTCCTTCTTCCATGTGATCCATGTGAGGAAGCCTCCATCAGAGTACAGAGCCTTCCTCCTCAGATTGTCAAAGTGAGTGGACCCTCTAGAAGGGTCCTTTTCTATTGTATGTATATTCGATTCAATTCGTTTATTGAGTGTGTATGGGTTCGGTGCCTCTTCCCCGGAGGCCCTAAAACCAGTTTTTTACATGGCTCAAGGTGCAATATATTCTTTTCAATCTGTACAGCTCGCGTGGGAAGTCTCTCTGGGGATCCCCGTCTCTTTCCTATGGGAGGGTGGTGGGATGTAAAAATGTGAACATTTTTTACCCCGGCTGTGTAGACTGGGATACATACTGTTGATGCTTCCTTCTTTCTATTCCAGAAGTGTTGGAGTTAGGGAGTGTCACACCCCTCTTGTCGTTCCCCTGGGCGCCTTGGGGATTCGATGACGGGTCTAAATAGCCTGTTCATTGATGGGGGTGTGTCCCGACGCACGTATAGTGCTAGCTCGCTGTAAACAGGCGATTGACTGGCACGCCTTAGTTGCTTGTGGTTGAAACAGCGTTTTTATAAAGCAACTGAGATGGGGGTTTTTCCTCTTCCGGCGACCACATCCCATGACCTGGGTGGGTTGTCGACGGATCCTCGTTCATGTCTGGGGGATGATGACGGGATGGATCTGAACATATGTAGTGGGGTCTCACGCCCTTGGGGTGGGCCACCAGGCGCGGTTCGTCCCGACGTCTGGGTGGCGCCTTCTTTTCATGTTAAGATCAACACGCATATCTGCCCTTCTCCTGGAGTAGGCATGTCGGCGTGGTTAGGGCACGGGACTGGTTCTGGTCACGCTGGTCCAGATCAGTTGAACCCGTTGTCCGCCGGGGATGCAGATCTGCTGTTCTGGTACCCTGAGGGACTTGGGCTTTTTTCAGGGGGAAAAATGCCAGGTCGGTCTGGGTGTCACAGGGTTAAGCGCTATGGAGACCCTGGTTGGGTATGTTTTTACTCAGCACTGTCGTCATGGCTTACAGCCATGCCATTCTGTACGCGCTCGATCTCGTCGGATCTCGGCCGCTACACAGGTTGGTCCTGGTTAGTACTTGGTTGGGAGACCGCCGGGGAATACCAGGTACGGTGTGCTTAGGGGCTGGTTCTCCATTGTTTTTCGCTCCTCTCTCACGCATGGCGAAGAGGGGCCTGTGGGGGTGGTTTTTTGACCTCCTCTGGTGACCCTGTGCTTCCCGTACCGCCAGGCCCGGTCCGAAGTGATGTTTGCGACCCGTAGGCCTGGGTTAACCCTTTTTGGAAACTGAAACACTTGTACTGCGGTATAGCCGGTGTATACCCGCAGGTGTGTTTTGGAGTTTTTTCTTGAGGGGTTATAGGAACAACCACCGCATTGGGTAACACCGAGGTGGTTGATTCCCTGGTGTGTTGGAGCAGTGTCAACTCCCGGGTTCACCGGTTGAGGGTGCCCCTGCACGTTCATGACGTCTGCCAATCGTGTCAGCCTTCTCTGCCTCGACCCCTCTGGGTGGGGGTTGTTAAATGGAGGCTTGGTCATGCAACACCGCCAGCTTACGCTCCTTCCGCCGGGGCGGCTGTGTTCAGCTGTCCCCTCTGGCGCCTGTCTCGTCCGCAGTCTCCAGGCTAGGGTTAACAGCCTGTTGCCTGGTTTTTCCCCGGTGCGCTGCCTGCTTCCGTTGGTTAACCTTTTTTGTGTGCTTACGGCCATGCTGACTGCCTATTCTGCAGGGTCAGTGTGCCAGGCGGTGTACTATTGGGGGGACGGGGCCCGCTCGGCTTACTGGCCTGGTTGGTTCCGCCTGGGAATACCAGGTGCAGTAACTGAGGGGCCTTTGTCCGAATACGCTGGCGATGTGGGGGGCGGGGCACTACGTGCCCACCTGGTGGGGTCTTGATGCTGGCATCATGGACTTCTCCGGGCCCCCATTCCAGGGAGTCCAGTCCTTTTGGTGGGTCTGGGTCTTCCTTCGTGCTCCGCTGCTACGGCCTTGCCACGGGGTTGGGTTTGCCCTTGACCCCGTGATTCTGGGGGCAGTAACGAGGTTGTTCCTCCGTTCGTTCCCGGGTGGCATGCGGGTTGTGCGTGTGTGTAGTCGTGGGTCAAGCCACGGTCTGCTCACCCTGTGCGTTGAGTTGCTTGAGTGCCTCTTCGCACGGTCGGGTCCGTCGCCCTCCCGTGACGTCCCTAATAGGGGGGCTACCCTCCATTAGGGGGGGTCGGGGGGGCTCGGCCCTCCCTGTTCTGATGGTTTTGGGGGGCTGTCAGCGGGGTGTATTTGTCAGCCAAGTGGCTCCGCTTGGCCTCCCTTGTGCAGAAGGCGATGCCAAGCTAAGCCACTAACGATACAGAACGTTAGGTTATGACTATAACCAAGTTCTGTTAGTTAGGGGCGATGCTTGGCATCGGACGCCGCTGCAGCCCTTGTCCTCACCTTGTGGTGAAAGCTTGGGAAGGAGGAGAGCAGGTGACCACACACCTGCTTATGAAGGTAAGCTGATGAGGGGTGTGGTCAGACTAATACTGGTATTAGAGGTACATTTGTGGTTTATTCAGTACGCGTGCACGTACGCGAGATAGTGCAGAAGGCGATGCCAAGCATCGCCCCTAACTAACAGAACTTGGTTATAGTCATAACCTAACGTTTTTGTGTATTCTAGAATATTCCAGTAAACGTCTTTTATCATGGAATCTTTATATTTTCCTTGAAAACGAGGGCTTTTCAAAATGCTATCAAACGAAAATGAACCGATAAAAAAACAATCCGCTTCGACTAGGCCTGCCGCGATAAGCAATAAATCGATTAATTGCCGCGATAATTAAAATTAATGCAATGATTTTGACGGGCGCGATTAATTGCTATTTGCGCGTTTGTTTTAATGAGGCGGAACCAGTGCCCCTTGTCAGTCACTGTCCGTGTTGGGAGGCGGGCCGCTGGCTTTACTACAGAGCAGAGAGCACAGCACAGGAGCTCCGTGGGGCAACACCACATAGCTTAACTACATTTCTCAATAGTGTTGCTCCTTTTAACCAAGTAGCGTTATTTGTAGTGTAACGTTAGCGTTTTAACGTTAGTAGCTAACGTTAAAACTAACTTAAAGTTAGTTGTTCACCAACAATCTCAACATTTGTTTTATCATTAGCTCATGTCGATCTACTAGTAGCATCAGCAAGCTAACGTTAGCTGGCCCCAGTCCACTAGCAGCATGTCGATCTACCAGCAGCATCAGCAAGCTAACGTTAGCTGGCCCCAGCCCATTAGCAGCATGTCGAAGTAGTAGTAGCATCAGCAAGCTAACGTTAGCTGGCCCCAGTCCACCAGCAGCATCAGCAAGCTAGGATAATCACAACAATACTTCCGGTCCGGTCGGTGGGCTTCAAAATAAAAGTCTAAAACACCGGAAAAGACGGAGCGGTGGGCTTCAAAATAAAAGTTTTGGGAAATAAATTTCTCAAAAAAAAATTCTCTAACCGGTCGCAATAATATCGCTTATCGCGATATTTTCGGGGGCAATTAATCGCCCAGCAAAATTTGTTATCGTGGCAGGCCTAGCTTCGACAATGTTGACTGGAAAACGAGTCATTGATAAGCGACGGGCAGATTAGACACATAGCCATAATTTAAAACATAGATTAGGCGTTTTTAACACTAACATTGAAGTGGATGGTGGGCATTCAACCGGTAAATCAAGGTTAAGCAAGGGCTCTGAAAGTGTTAAGCAAATACATCAACAGCGGAGAATATGAAACTAATCAGAGCCAAACGCCCGATAGGTTTCATCATCATCATCAGGTGGCTTCTTCTTTCCGAAGGTTGCCTATCACTCTCCAACCCATTCTGTCCCCACTTCTTCTCTCCAACTCCGTGACTCCGACTCTCACTCCGCTCCAATCACAGACGTCGTCTACCCAGCCTCTTCTCGATCTTCCACTTCCTCTTTTTCCATCCACCTTCCTCATCACCACCTTCTTGAACATCTCCCCGCTGGATCCTCTCAGAACATGCCTGCACAACTCCATCTTTCTCTTTTTCAACCTCAGGCTCCAGCAGCTGTCCTCCTTGCATACCCGCTCTTCATTCATTAAAAATATCCCAGCGGGATTCACATTTGCAATGCTCCCTTATTAAAGTAACCACTAGTGTGTGCAAATCTTTCCTGTGACAAAATGGCATCCAATGTAATAAAAAAAGTCAACCAACGAACTCGATTCTTGTACCGGATCTCCTCACTGGTAAACAAGAATACCCTGAAGACTCTGGCAGGAGCACTCATTCAAGGGTACTACGACTATGCTTGCACCTCATGGTACCAAAGCACCTCAAAGGCGCTAAAAACAAAATTACAAACATCTCAAAACAAACTGATCAGGGGAGCTCCAGTAGCTCACCACGTTCCGCGAGTGCTATTTCAGCGCCGTGGACAACCGCGCTCGCGCGGATCTGGGGCTGAGCGCGTTCGAATCCCGGACGGCAGCCGTGCCTTTCCCAGAGTGTCTTTCCCCCCATCTGAACCCTTTCAGCCTGCTTCTGTCGGTCGAACTTGACCAAGTATGAATGCGAAGAAAAAGCGATAAACGCTAAAAAGAACCAGCTGACTGGTCAAAGTTAAAAAAAAAAAAAACTGATCAGACTACTGCTTGACCTTACTCCTAGAACCCACCTCACCCCTGCCCACTTTGACAACCTAGGATGGCTTAGAGTAGACGACAGAGTACAGCAACTTGCAATGGGCCTGGTCTACAAGATGCACTACATGACCAAGGTACCCATGTACATGTCAAAATACTTCCCAAAGGTCAGTGAATACCACGATCACAACACCAGAGGGAGCTCCACAAATCATGTTAAACCCAGATTCGGCTCAAACAAGGGACTAAACACGTTTCGCAATTATGCCACATCAATGTGGAACGCCCTACCCAAAGCTGTAAAGGAATGTGAATCACTACCCACTTTCAAAAACACTCTCAAAAAACACCTACGGGAGACTGCAATTCGAAACTGGCCCCTGTAAATGTCCTAACACAACCCCCTCCAATGTACAGTAAATTACCAAGTATGGTCTTGTCAATATTCCAATGTACAGTTTTGCTTGTACAGTGTCCCCCTCCTACCCAACCTCCCCCACCCCACTCCTACCCAACCCCCACCCACCTCCAATGTACAGTCCTCCCCCCCCCACCTACCCAACCTCCTCCAATGTACAGTTTCTACGTCAAATGTATATACTCTTTTTTTTCTGGACTCTTTTCGTATCACAAACAGTACTGTATTTGCAAATCTGGTATGTCATAAATGTATAGATGTAGCAGTACTGTCTTATCTGTATGTCATATATGTTACGATGAATTGAAAATGGGGGACCCTGATGTAAACAAGACGAAAGTCTTTCTCTGGTCTGCATCCCCTTAACAATTGTATGTATTGAACTGTACTGTACCCATTCTGCAATCTGTTAATAAAGTTTTCAATCAATGTGTATCGCGACTCAGAGCGCCGTATATATGACGTGCATTATTTAGGTCAAAGTAAATCCATAGGCTGAATATGATTTATTATCAGCATTTTAGGTTTATTATTTTACATTTCAAACGCCCCCTCTAGAAAAATGAATCACAAACATAATTCAGAATGGTATAATGGGATCTAGACTGTGAGAATTATTTCAGGAAGCTCTTTGCGAGGGTGTGGCCATGCAGGTTATCGAGCTAACTGAACTAAACCCTGCCCTCGACCAGGTTCAAACTTTTTGATCTGTTGCCATAGCGATTTAGAAAATCCGACGTCGGGGAACGGAAAGGTCTGGCTTAAGTCAAGCTATGCTGAAAATTATCCGGCTAACTCAGTTAGCCAGGTACGAGGAACAGGGCCCAGAAAAAGACTTTCGTCTTGTTTACATAAGGGTCCTCCATTTTCAAATCATCAAGACATTTATGACATACAAGACATACAAATATACAGTACTGTGTAAGACTTGATACAGTTAATTTGGTTGCTGTACTGTAACTAGGGTATTAATTAACAAAGTAAAAAAAATAATAATAATTAAGAATCGAAATTAACACATTGCCCGCCGGGCATTGTACCCATCATTGTACCCAGTCTGCCAGCGCTGTAAGTCTATGGAGTGGCTCACCTTCTTTGCAGGGCTATAACTTTTTAAATTGTATTGCTATATTGACATTACTATGGCCCATTCAACATCGATTATCTATTGTTCAGGATGTGGGAACGTTATACTTTTTCATTCATACAAAAATACCTTCTAGAATATAAGTGTTTTTATCGTTTTCTGCATTAATTCCTAGAACGTGAGTTATAGGTCTAAACGCATATATAGATTATCGATTGCCGTTTCCCCCCTATACACGCTATATTAAAAAATTTAACTGTGTATGATCGGTATACGTTATGCTTCATCATGCGTGGGGGGGGGGGGGGGGGGGGGGGGGGCGGTCGTTTATAATTCCCCGATCATCAGTAAATGCTTTATGTAGTATGGGTGGATATATTGATCAGATGGTTTGCAAACAAGGAAACTCACAATTGGGTTGAAAATAACGTTAGTGTCCTCTTACCGTGGGTCAAAGAGACTGGCGGTGAAAGATCCCAGGAATACGACGCCGATCGCCTAGGTCCATTTACGGTTTGTATGTCGCAATAAACGCCGAAATCATATCGATTATTACGTTTAGAAAGCGATCCATTATGTACATTGTGTCTGTCGGGAGTCATGCAACTATATCTGACGGCCGGATGAATTTAATCGACGCACAGCCCCCATATCCTGTAGGTGAGTGTAACTCGCCCGACCATCCACCAGGCGGCGGTATTGAGCCGTCGTTGCCTTCACCTGTAGGGTCCAGCTGCAGCGTCGCGGCTGTATATATGAATTATGAATGCCATGGTGAAAAAATGAAATATTGATCTCAATAACTCTGTACAGCGAGGTCTGGCGGTCAACGCATGGCGGGCAATAACGCTGTACAGCGTTTCCGGCAGTGGATGTGTTAAGAATCGAAATGCAAGGGGCGGCTAAGTGGCGCAGTGGGCAAGGCGCTCGCCACTAGTGCAGGAGATGCTGGGTTCGAGCCCAGCTCTCGGCATTGCTACCAGCCTGGCTGGTTGTCCATACTAACACAATTGGCAGTGTTAGGGGTCGGAAAGCTGGTGGGTGGGTCCTGGTCGTTGTAAACGGCAACTACTACAGTTTGGTCGGGGCGCCTGCTCAGCGAGGAAAGGATCTAAGGGGGGTAGTGTGATCCTTCCACACATTACACCCTCTCAGTGAGAGTCCGCGCTGCCAGGTGAAAAGAAGCGGTTGATTGGCTACACATGTGTCGGAGGAAGCATGTGATAGCCTCCACTCTCCCAGACCGACCGTAGGGGGTAGGTGCGCAGCGACCAGGAAGGGGATTTGGAATTGGCATAACGACTAACATTGGGATGGGAGAAAAAAAACTGAGGAAAAAGGAGGGGGGAAAAGATAAAAAAATAAAAAATTTAATCGAAATGCAAATATGTTACTTCCGGTTCCGGAACCAGACTGCGTTCTACTCCTGAATAGCCAACTCACTTAGCCAGACCATCTCTTCAGTGAGACACAAGACCTGTGATGCTTCTGCCTAACACACACATTTACATTTAGTCATTTAGCTGAAGCTTCTATCCAAAGCGACTTACAAGTTCTAAACAAGTCAGCAGGAAGGGTACAACTCTGAAAGTTAAAGCAGTTTCTTCCTGTCAACCAATATGTTTCTCAGCATTTACTAAGTAATATACCTTGCCTATATTACTACCTACTATGCTAATTGTCTACACTATATGCACTCAAGACTGTAGCACTCAAGCTCAACACCGTTTGTCGAACAATGTTACTTACCCTTTGCTGCCACAGAGTTGTACCATTCCTGCAGACTTGTACACAACTTGTAAGTCTCTTTGGATAAAGGCATCAGCTAAATGACTAAATGTTTCCATTTCCAATGTGGTTATTCTCCTCATGTGATCTCACACGTTAACCGTTAACTTGTATACATTTCCTTGAATCATAACCACCAGCTAGGCTATTAACCTTAATGTTGGTGTAACTGCAAAAATTCTCTTGTGTTTTGTCTTTTCTAGGAAGACCCAGCCCTGACCCGCTGGGTGTATGCGCGCTCCAACAGCTACCCCCACTTCAGGGCCACGAGCAAGACATCGCTCCTGGGGGCCCTGTGTGGTGTCCTCCCTCTCGCCATTATCTACTACGTTTTGAAGACTGACAGGGTAAGAGACGGGGTGCCGGGGACTTCCCTTCCAATAGATGTGTTTCTCGTCCACGTCAGATTCAGTGTGTGCGCGCGCATCAAGGGGGCAAAAAGGAACGTAATCTTGGTTAGAACAACGGGGCAGACTACAATATATTTGCATTTGTTAGCCATGCTAGCGATCTAAACAATCAATCGATGCCAAAGCTACATATCGTTAGCCTCATACAATAATTGCCTACATAATTTTTTGTTTGGCTGTTCACATTATCTTTTAAATGTGGCCGATATCAGATTCCAGTGTGAACTGGTCACGCTCCTGAACTGACCCGCATGCACAAATTGCCAATAACAAAGATGAAAGTAAACATGGAGGACACCGAAGTCACAGTTTCTGGTTTAATTTATAAGTTGGTCAACTAATTGGTGAGCAGATATTAATGGGGGCGAAGAGGAGGTGAAAGCCATTTCTTCTTTCAATATTCTGTCAAACACAGACCGATTATGATGGGTCCCCTCAAGTTTTGCTTGTACACAGAAGTGTCACCCTTAAATACTTATAAGGTAACACCTCAATATTTAGATATATTTAATTATTTATACAAGGTAAAACATTGTTATGAGAAGACCTAGCTTCCCAGCCAGTGTACAAACAAATGTAGTGTTCCTGTGTACATTCACTGTCCCTCCACTGACTACCTCCATCACAGCTGTCTTCCATGTTTGTATCATAAAGTGACTCCCGCCAGCGCAGAATTGTGACGAATGTCGTTCTAGAATCTAGAGTGACATAAAAGTCACATGAATTACGATATGACTGGTCACATTGCAGAAAATCAGACCTGTATCTGATTTGATCACATATGAAAGTGGCCCAAATGAAATCCAAATTGAAAATATCAGATTCCATGTGATTTGTGCTGATAGATCACACTGTGATGCAATAAAAACGGATCTGAGTCGCATAATGAGAAAATAAAATCAGATTTCGGCCACTGTTGCCTACAGTGTGAACGTAACCTCAAACATTTAGCTATAACGTTTGACATTTGGAGCAGTTAATAGCTATATATAGTTGGGCTTTCGGGACCCTTATAGGTAAATGGTGCATTTATATAGAGCTTTTATCCAAAGCGCTTTACAATTTGTTTCTCACATTTCACACATTACTCACACATTCACACACCGATGGTTGCAAGGTTCCAACCTGCTCATCGGGAGCAGTTAGGGGTGTGTCTTGCTCAAGGACACATCGACACGCTGCCCGGGAGGAGCGGGAATCTAACCAGGAACCTCCGGATAACCAGACGATTGCTCTACCTACCGAGCCACTGTCGTATATGTCTCTTCTATGTACTGATCCTTGCATGGCTGCTTTACCGTATTTTAATGTGTTATTAATGTTAAGCCCTTGTACAGCACTTTGGTCAACTGTTGTTTTTAAACGTGCGACAACCCGAATATAACACGAGAGCCAAAATGGCCACCGCACGAACAAGGTCACAGGAGTTCATCTTTTTCCCTTTTCTTCTCCCACGTCCCTTTTCTATTTGAAGTGAGCGTCTCGTTCAGGAGAGAGAGCAGCGGCCGCTCTTCATCCTCTCCCCCATTGTCACAGTGATTCCCCTCTGAATTCCCGCAGATGGAAATGTCAGCGAGACCTCGGGTGAAATTGTCTCGACTGCTGTGCTATCATGCTCTCCCTCCGCCGGGAGAAAGGAGGCAAAGAAAATCACAAGAGATGCTCATTCATAAAACATGCGGCTGAGTGAAAACACTTGGAAGGATAAAAGGGTGTAGGTGATATGACTTTGTTGCCAATGAAACTGTACTAACCCCCCTCCCTTCTCCATCTCCTTTTTCCAGGACAGGACGGAGGAACAGATCAAGGCCGGGACCTACGTCCGTAAATTCGGCCTGGTGTCTTGAGCTTCACTCTGTATAGATCTACCTACAGGATGTGTTCTAGTGATTATGTCGGGAGTTTGTAATTATTTAATGACAATAAATCTTACCCTGTTGTTGAAACCTAATTGAGTGACAAACATTTGTGAATGGTGCAAATAACTGGGGGGGATGTCTGATGTTTGGAAAGTGTATAGAATTAATTGGATGAACCAGAGAGGTGAAATTATCCGATTTCTCCATTGACTTCCAGAGTGAAATTGGACACGAAAAGAGTCACTGAAATTGCATTTGTTTGCATTTTCACTTATAGTGACAGGAAGCTGAAACATTTACATTTAGTAATTTAGCTGACTTTTTTATCCAAAGCGACTTACATGTTCTGTACAACAAGTCCGCAGGAAGGGTACAACTCTGGCAGCTATTAGGGTAAGTAACATTGGTCCTCATTCTCGAACATGTTCATAAGTGCCTTGGTAAATATCTTGGTAAAAACTTCATACCAACAGATTTACGGAAATCGTCCTCCGGATTCCTGAACGCATGAAACGGTCTTCGTAAATGGGCAAAAACGTTGGCAGCTGTGCTCCGCTGAATGAACTGACGTCACTCATCTCCAGGCGCGTTCACGTCCTCATTTGCATACACACTCCCCGCCAGCTCATAAGGAGGTGAGAGGGTCTGCATTGCATCTCTGCTGTGTTGATCCTTGTATTCAACAGGTAGTGCAGAACCGATTTGCGACTGATCACAATTCGATTCGATTAGAATGTATTGTCATCATACAGCACAAGTACAATACAACATCCAACCAGAGTGCAAATGTAATAGTAAATTGCACTTAAATTGTTCTTTATTTAGTTAAGTTTTGTGTGAAGGGCGGACTAGCAAAGTAAGATTTTCATTGTACGGCAAACTGTTTAACTGTGCACATGACAATAAACAATCTTGAATCAATAGTAACATACAATGCACAGGTAAAAGATAAAAGTCTTCATTTGGGATAAATAGTTGGTGATTGCTTCAAGTAGATTCTACAGACATCAGAATTAAATAATTATTATGATAATAAATACGACAATTATGCTTTGCATTTATAGTCATGACTCAATGAGGAATCCGAGCATTACTCGCGCGCGCTCGTATGTACAGTATACTTTACTAAACCGCCTGGCTCACCTGCCACATAACCCAATTGCGCGATAAAGTGGAATAGACTAAGAATAGATTAACGAATTCCATATAAATCTATAGTTCAGTAACGATGCAGCAGCTGATACTGTATCCTGCACACAAACACACACACTCCATAGGACGACAACGATTTACGACTCAAAATGATAATCTTTTATATAATCTCCCAAAATGAGATTAGATTAGATTCAAATGTATTGTCATCATACAGCACAAGTACAATACAACGAAAATAAGGTTGGCGTCCAACCAGAGTGCAAATGTAAGTACAATAGTAACATATCAAGCTGTTTCTACACTGGCTCTTAGATGTGCGCAAGCAATGTAATAAATAAATAAATCCAACAATAAATAATATAACAAGATGGATTATGTAATATTAATAGTATATTCCTGTATAGCTATATCCGCACGATCGGTTTAGTTATTATTTATTTAGATATTATTTATTTTCGGACATGGTTGTTGAGTCATGACTATAAATGTAAAACGTAATTGTTAATGATATAAATAGTGTTGTATTTATTATCATTATAATTATTGAATTCCACGGATGTCTGTCATATCGAAGTGATATTTGCATGACATATTAGCATGACATCTCATTGTAATGTCAATACTGAACGACTGCGCGCTTGTCAAGAGTCAAGATGCCTCACTAACGCATTTATTTTGTTTAGCAATAGTATAGGAATACATCAAACCAACAATAAATAATATAATGAAGACAGTATGGCATATTAATACAGTATATTCCACTATACAGTAACTATATCCGCGGCGATCGGTTTATTTCTTATTTATTTAGTTTGCAGTGTGTGTAATGTTCACGATGCCTCATTGAGTCAGGACAATAAATGCAAAACTTATAATGAAATATTGTCGTAATTATCATAATTATTTAATTCCACGGATGTCTATAGTATCGGCAATCCCCAATGACTTGTCCCAGAGAAAGCTGTTGAAACCACAGGCACACACCGGTCTGTCTGACTTACGGCTGCCTTTTCGAGTACGTAAATCCTACAAAGAATTTACAATATGAAGCCGTTCGAGAATGCCGAATAAGTATGTAAATCGAGTTACGAAGGAATTCCTTGGTGAGTTTTACTTATGTCTGTTCGAGAATGAGGACCATTGTTCATCAAACAGTGTTGAACTTGAGTGCTACAGACTTGAGTCTAGACATATTAGCATAGTAGGTAGTAACATAGGAAAGTTAAGCAAAGTGCATAATAGTAAGAGACAGTACGAACTACGAAGGTTCGGTTCGTTTTATTATTTGAGATGAAGTGCGTTTTTAGTCGACAGCTGAAAATTAGGCGGGTTTCGGGCGGCTGTCCTGACTGGTGGGAAGTTCGTTCCACCATTGAGGAGCACATTCTTTGAAACCTCAGACTGGATTTGAATGACATCCAGAAGTCAACCATACACCCCATACTGTGCTTTTGAGTATTCTGATAGAGGGACTTTAGCAGGTGCACAGAGGACTAAGTCCCATTGACCATATTCATACGGTGGCCATTTTGTGAATATGGTCAATACTTATGGTCACTGGGACATTTGGAGACTTGACACATTGAATGGCACTGTTCTGGTCCAATAAGAGTTTCAATACTATACTCCTTATGTTGTGTTTTTGTTTTATATTGTCTTCATTTATTTACATAAACCTATACAAGGTCAAACATTTTCTCAATTATGAGAAAACCTAGCTTCCCAGCAAGTGCACTCAAAATGTTGTGTTCCTGTGTACATTCAAGCATAGTGGTTGGTTTTTATTTATACGTATTTAATAAACTGACCAATAGACATGACACCATTTGAATTCAAAGGACACAATTTAATTTCAATGAAGGGAAATTATCTCAGTAAGAACATGAGTATGAGCTTATTACATCCATATGCAATCTGTTACCTCCCTGTCTGAATATTTGTCTTGTAGGCCTGTATATCTCTTCCCTGTCAGAATATTTGTCTTGTAGGCCTGTATATCTCTTCTCTGTCTGAATATTTGTCTTGTAGGCCTGTATGTGTCTCTTCCCTGTCAGAATATTTGTCTTGTAGACCTGTATGTGTCTCTTCCCTGTCAGAATATTTGTCTTGTAGACCTGTATATCTCTTCCCTGTCAGAATATCTGTCTTGTAGACCTGTATGCGTCTCTTCCCTGTCAGAATATTTGTCTTGTAGGCCTGTATGTGTCTCTTCCCTGTCAGAATATTTGTCTTGTAGGCCTGTATTTTCTCTCTTCTCTGTCTGAATATTTGTCTTGTAGGTCTGTATTTTCTCTCTTCCCTGTCTGAATATTTGTCTTGTAGGTCTGTATGTGTCTCTTCCCTGTCTGAATATTTGTCTTGTAGGTCTGTATGTGTCTCTTCCCTGTCTGAATATTTGTCTTGTAGGCCTGTATGTGTCTCTTCCCTGTCCGTTTATTGCTTGCTTGGCCTCCAGCTGGGGTCAAAGTGGCTGCGGAGAGGCTCCCAGCACTGGTAATAGCTCTTGTCCAGCCTCTGGCACGTCTCCAGACCCCACCTGGTCACTGCCATGCTGAAGGATGACTCGAACATGAAGGCCTGTGATGAGAGAGAAGAGGAGAGTGTCTACAAAGACTCCATAATCAGTCGCCTTGTTTAGAAACATGTGGCCTACTTGGATTAAACCCCGGCGGGCCGGTAAGATCATTTTCAAACTATGAATTAACCCTTTCGCTACCACACTACATACGGTTAACCCTTTCACTACCACACTACAGAAGGTTGCCATTTGCATATCTTTATTATGAATTGTGAGTAGAATTTGCCTGCGGTTAAACAGTAAATGGGGTGGTTCAGATTTGGTATCAGATATGATATGATACAAAACATTTAAAAGTTAAATTTTGAAATGGAAAGAAAAAGGTCTTTAGAGGCTTTCTTTAGAAGAAAATATTGTTTACATATTTGTAAAGATTGTGGGCATGGCACAGGTGTAACATGACTGAGTTACAGCTGATGATGTCATGCTGGTGTGGAGGACTAATGCCACTTCTGAATTCTCTATGTTACTGTTTTTATGCAATATCTGTAAAATGAAATTTACATTTAAATTCCATGTGGACAACCTTGCCTCCAGGTTGCGACTATGCGACTTCCTATACAGAAACTGAACCAGCTTTCCTTTGATTAGTAGGGAGAGAGTTGTCGAAGCAGGTTTCTTATCAGTCCTGGACTATGGTGGTGTAATTTATAGGCATGCTGCGGCCTCAACCCTTAAATCCCTGTATATCAACTCTGCCCTCAGATTCATCACTAATGATAGATACGACACTCATCACTGTGTGGAACCCATTCTAGTGACTGGCTGATCCTTAAGGTCCCAGAGTTTGCTCTGAACAGGGTAAATCTGCATTTTGCTATGATGCCTCTAGCTCATGGAATGAACTCCAACAGTCCTTAAAGCTTGAGAGGGAAAACCATGAACTCCAACCTGTCAAGTTGTACGTGTTTTAATTGATTATATATATATTATTTTTATTTATTTGTTAATCTTTTGCTTATTTCTGTATGTACACTCGACGTGACTGTAAATGTGGGAAACCTCGGTTGCCTTTCGAGTTTAAATAAAGGTTTGAAATTGTATTTAATTAAATTACATTTTCAGTACAGTATGTGATCTGTTAGTATGCAATTACAGTATGCAAAAGAGATATGTATCATTACTAAAAGGACCATAAAGGAAGGTACTCAAGCACACAGATCGTCTTTAGACAAATGTTTAATAGGGCGCAAAAAATGTGTTTCTAAAGATGATCCATGTCTCCAGTACCTTCCTTTCTGATGACCATATGGTTCTTATCTGAGCAGCACCGGTCCTCATCTCATTAGATTGTACTTTATTGTCATCATATTTGCATACAATGAGATTTGGGACTCAAATTTAAGGTGCAGTAATAAAATCACACAAGTAATAAAAGAGAAACATAAAATACTATACAGAAACATAAAATACTATACAATAAACATAAAATACTATACAGAAACATTAAATACTATACAATAAGACAATGTTACAATCCTGTACAATAAACAAAATAACAACAATATACAGAATAGCAATACACAAATAACAATCACAGTGTCAGACGGTAGTGAGTGGGTATTGCACTGTGGATATTGCACAGTGTGGGAGGAGGGGGGAATGTGAGTTCTGTTTCATTAGCGGCTCTGCTTGGCATCACTACTACTGCACTCGCTCGCGTACGTGCACGCGCACTGAATAAATTCCACAAATGTACCTTTAATACCAGTATTAGTCTGACCACACCCCTCATCAGCTTACCTTCATAAGCAGGTGTGTGGTCACCTGCTCTCCTCCTTCTCGCTTTCACCACAAGAAAGTGCCTCGGTAGTACCCCACTTGACGTGTTGTTAGTGGAGAAAGATTTTTTGTTTACAAGGAAGGAGATACGTTGACATCATATCTTTATTTTCTCTCTCACTATTTTCGAGAAAATACGGCGATATTGTCTTCGTACTGGAGTGTCTAGAAGATGATGATCATTCTAAAAACCCTCCACCGGTTTTTCGTATTGGGAGCACGCCGCTGCATGCTTCTCAACTGCAGTTCCTTGCTGTGTTTGTTGGGGTGAAACCTGTCAGGCCACAGCTGAACTGTCGGACATGCCGCTGTTGTGAGAAGCGGTGCGTTCCAGGTTGGGTGAGTAGTGTTTGCTGGCAGGCTCCACTTGTCTGTTAGTGCTATGGGGGCTACTTGACAATGTTTATGGAAACCGGCCCCAGGCTAGGGTCCTTTGTTCAGCCACCTAGGCGACAGAAGACCTTGGTCTGAAGACCATTATAGTTTAACTAGTGGGCCGCGACCATTAACACTGGTGATCCCTGTGTGTTTTGGACGAGTGGATTCTCTCTGTCACCGTGTTAAGGCCCCATCTTTCATATCCAAATGAGAGTATTCCTTCACGAGGGGATATGTGCATGATGTGCGATAGCGGCAGATTCATGTTCAAAGTCAGCTACACAGGCCAGTTGGTATTGTGCTGATTCCGTCGGGTGTTGGTAGAATCACCGTTGTGAAGCGGTGTTGACATCTTGTTTTCTCTTTTCTCTAAAAAAGTGAGGAGAGGTTTCAGAACGGCGGCCTGTCTTGGTGAGTGTTATGTCATTGTTTACATGTTCATAGCTTGCGGTTAGCCAGTCAGCTGTTAACTGCTGCGTTAGCCTGCTGGATCGCTGCATGGCCTGCTTAGGTTGGGCCTACTGTTAGCCAGTCAGCTGTTAGCTGCGGTGCTAGCATGGCGTGATCGCTAGGTAACGTTAGCTTGCTGCTATAGGCCATGGCCTGGCGCGGGGTAGCTTTAGCTTCTCGCGCGCCGCTGTGAGCTTGCTTCTGGTTGCGTGCGCAGTTAGCTCGGCGTCTCGCGAGCAGGAGCATTAGCGCCCGAACGGTTGGAGCGGCCGTTAGCTTGATGCTATTCTGTTGAACGTGCTTTGATTTTAACATGTTTTACACTCTTGACTACGACGTCATCCTTGACAGGGGATGTTCGTCGACCCTGCCCTGAGCCAGGACGGCAAGGTTGCATCAACAGAGGACTGTAGTGCGGGTTGGAGCGGTGACGCTGCCCAGTTCGGGCAACACAGGAGCGGCTGTGTTCCTACGGTGTCTGTGACTGCACTTCGCTGATCTGCGTTCCGGGTAGGAACGGGTTTGACCAGAACTTTTAACACGTCTTCTGGTTTTACTTTTCTAAATGTATTGTGAATAACGATGTTTTTTCCAAAACGTGTGTTGCTGCAATGCATTTAGGATACGTTGCGGGTTATGTGTGAGCTGTTTTGTCACTGGCAGTTAGCTTCTCTGTGCAAATCGGGATGTAATGATCTGGTTGTTGTGTGAGAAACATCATGGTGTTTATATGTACCGTGTACTCACAACTAAGGTAACTAACCTATGAAGCTATGCTTGGTGACAAGTGAGTAAAAGAATGTTCTTTTCTCAGACTGTGATGACAATGAACAGTGTGTTCACATATTAACAGGTTTTCCTGTTTTAACTGGCCGTATTGAGGGTAAAATAGGAGGATTGTGTTTCCCCCCGGTTCCCTGGGGACTTTTTCATCCTCCTATCAGACATGTTTGTGCACTAATTGTGTCTTTTGTGTGGTAGGGATGCGATGTAACTCTTAGCTTGATTGCTGAGGTTGTGCTAAATCTGCTGGAGAAACTTTATTTTCCTAAAAGAGAAAAGGGTTTGGTCGCTGTCATGTGTGCTTAGCAAGGCCTGTGGCCGATACTAATCGAGAATGATGTATTCTCTCATTGTGAAAAAACGGCGTTCCTCTGTTGAGTGTTTTTTGCCATTTTTTGTAGGTGATGATGGGTTGTGTGTGTCATGTGACCTACAACTGGGTTGGACTGGCCACAGAAGCACATGTGTATGTTGGACCGGGGCTCTTAGAGCCCTCTCTATTCTGTGTTTTTCCTTAGTAAAAATCAGATAGCAGGTTAGCTCATGCGCTGTGTGGAGCTGTCAAACGCTTCATAGAGCTGACTATGACTGTGTCATATTCTCTTTTTGTCATTACATCGTATCATGGGTGTGGGGTCGTAAAGGGGTGAACTGGTAACCTTTCCTCTCCCCCTTGTTTCTGTCGGTCAGGGGTACACCCCCTGTCCTTCAAGGTTCCCGTCACGTGGCGGTTCGGCACGTTACGGGGGGGGGAGTTTCCTGGTCCCACGGCCTGGTATATTGGGCGTGTGCACCGCAGGAATTCCCCCACCATAGAGTACGTCACCGTGCGCGTCTCTGTTGGTAGTACTTCCGTGTGCTGTTCAGGTCCATGTGATGGATCTGTTTCGGGGGGGTGGTCAGGGCTCCTCCTCACCAAGCGCCTATTCGGGCCTTCTGTGAGTTCGGACTCCTTCTTCCATGTGAGGGAGCCTCCATCAGAGTACAGAGCCTTCCTCCTCAGATTGTCAAAGTGAGTGGACCCTCTGGAAGGGTCCTATTCTATTGTATATGTATTCGATTCAATTCGATTATTGAGTGTGTATGGGTTCAGTGCCTCTTCCCCGGAGAGCCCTAAAACCAATTTTTTACATGGCTCAAGGTGCAATATTTTCTTTTCAATCTGTACAGCTCGCGTGGGAAGTCTCTCTGGGGATCCCCGTCTCCTTCCTATGGGAGGGTGGTGGGATGTAAAAATGTGAAAAATTTTACCCCGGCTGTGTAGACTGGGATACATACTGTTGATGCTTCCTTCTTTTCCATTCCAGAAGTGTTGGAGTTAGGGAGTGTCACACCCCTCTTGTCGTTCCCCTGGGCGCCTTGGGGATTCAATGACAGGTCTAAATAGCCTGTTCATTGATGGGGGTGTGTCCCGACGCACGTATAGTGCTAGCTCGCTGTAAACAGGCGATTGACTGGCACGCCTTGGTTGCTTGTGGTTGAAACAGCGTTTTTATAAAGCAACTGAGATGGGGGTTTTTCCTCTTCCGACGGCCAAATCCCATGACCTGGGTTGGTTTTTCGACGGATTCTCGTTCATGTCTGGGGGATGATGACGGAATGGATCTGAACATATGTAGAGGGGTCTCACGCCCTTGGGGTGGGCCACCAGGCGCGGTTCGCCCGAACGTCTGGGTGGCGCCTTCTTTTCATGTTAAGATCAACACGCATATCTGCCCTTCTCCTGGAGTAGGCATGTCGGCGTGGTTAGGGCACGGGACTGGTTCTGGTCACGCTGGTCCAGATCAGTTGAACCCGTTGTCCGCCGGGGATGCAGATCTGCTGTTCTGGTACCCTGAGGGACTTGGGCTTTTTTCAGGGGGAAAAATGCCGGGTCGGTCTGGGTGTCGCAGGGTTAAGCGCTATGGAGACCCTGGTTGGGTACGTTTTTACTCAGCACTGTCGTAATGGCTTACAGCCATGCCATTCTGTGTACGCTCGATCTCGTCGGATCTCGGCCGCTACACAGGTTGGTCCTGGTTAGTACTTGGTTGGGAGACCGCCTGGGAATACCAAGTACGGTGTGCTTAGGGGCTGGTCTCCATTATTTTTCGCTCCTCTCTCACGCATGGCGATGAGGGGCCTGTGGGGGTGGTTTTTTGACCTCCTCTGGTGACCCTGTGCTTCCCGTACCGCCAGGCCCGGTCCGAAGTAATGTTTCGTCGACCCGTAGGCCTGGGTTAACCTTTTTTGAAAACTGAAACACTTGTACTGCGGTATAGCCGGTGTATACCCGCAGGTGTGTTTTGGAGTTTTTTCTTGAGGGGTTATAGGAACAACCACCGCATTGGGTAACACCGAGGTGGTTGATTCCCTGGTGTGTTGGAGCAGTGTCAACTCCCGGGTTCACCGGTTGAGGGTGCCCCTGCACGTTCATGACGTCTGCCAATCGTGTCAGCCTTCTCTGCCTCGACCCCTCTGGGTGGGGGTTTTTAAATGGAGGCTTGGTCATGCAACACCGCCAGCTTACGCTCCTTCCGCCGGGGCGGCTGTGTTCAGCTGTCCCCTCTGGCGCCTGTCTCGTCCGCAATCTCCAGGCTAGGGTTAACAGCCTGTTGCCTGGTTTTTCCCCGGTGCGCGGCCTGCTTCCGTTGGTTAACCTTTTTTGTGTGCTTACGGCCATGCTGACTGCCTGTTCTGCAGGGTCAGTGTGCCAGGCGGTGTACTATTGGGGGGACAGGGCCCGCTCGGCTTACGGCCATACCGACCTGAACACGCCCGATCTCGTCCGATCTCGGGAGCTAAGCAGGTTCTGGCCTGGTTAGTACTTGGTTGGGATACCGCCTGGGAATACCAGGTGCAGTAACTGAGGGGCCTTTGTCCGAATACGCTGGCGATGTGGGGGGCGGGGCACTACGTGCCCACCTGGTGGGGTCTTGATGCTGACATCATGGACTTCTCCGGGCCCCCATTCCAGGGAGTCCAGTCCTTTTGGTGGGTCTGGGTCTTCCTTCGCGCTCCGCTGCTACGGCCTTGCCACGGGGTTGGGTTTGCCCATGACCCCGTGATTCTGGGGGCAGTAACGAGGTTGTTCCTCCGTTCGTTCCCGGGTGGCATGCGGGTTGTGCGTGTGTGTAGTCGTGGGGTCAAGCCACGGTCTGCTCACCCTGTGCGTTGAGTTGCTTGAGTGCCTCTTCGCACGGTCGGGTCCGTCGCCTTCCCGTGAAGCCTCTAATAGGGGGGATACCCTCCATTAGGGGGGGTCGGGGGGGCTCGGCCCTCCCTGTTCTGATGGTTTTGGGGGGCTGTCAGCGGGGTGTATTTGTCAGCCAGCGGCTCCGCTTGGCCTCCCTTGTGCAGTAGTGATGCCAAGCAGAGCCCCTAATGAAACAGAACGTTAGGTTATGACTATAACCAAGTTCTGTTAATTAGGGGTGACGCTTGGCATCAGACGGCCGCTGCAGCCCTTGACCTCACCTTGTGGTGAAAGCTTGGGAAGGAGGAGAGCAGGTGACCACACACCTGCTTATGAAGGTAAGCTGATGAGGGGTGTGGTCAGACTAATACTGGTATTAAAGGTACATTTGTGGAATTTATTCAGTGCGCGTGCACGTACGCGAGCGAGTGCAGTAGTAGTGATGCCAAGCGTCACCCCTAATTAACAGAACTTGGTTATAGTCATAACCTAACGTTATTAGTGCATGTTAGAGTTCAGGGTGGTGATGGCTCTGGGGAAGAAACAGTCTCTGAACAGGTTTTAGCGCGTGAACTCTCTCAAGTTGGAACTAAAAGGACCAACTTCTGTCTGGAGTGGATGTTCACTGCTGCATGACCGTGTCATTGTGCCAGCTCTCCTATGAGGACAGTTTTGCTCGTTATGGAAGACCTACCATTATGAAAGGCCTACCTTCAAATAGTTTCAATTGTCTGATTCTCCCCAAAAGCACACAGTGCAACTTGACCCCAAAACGGAGAAATCCTGTGTAGCTTAAAATGGCAGCCAGATGGTGGACGTCGTGAGGTCAGTGTGGTTAAGTGACTCAGCTGTGATTAGGTACCTTAGATAACAGGTGTGGAGGAGAATCAACTGACTAGTCTAGACTAGCGAATCGTGAGTGAGTGGTGTCCATATTTGATTGAAGATGAGATTCGGGTATAGGGTAGTTGTTCTGGGTTATTTCTCAGAACTAGACATCCTTCCTTCTAATTAGGGATGCACCGAATGGGAAATTCTTGGTCAAAACCGATACCGAAAATAGGAAACAGTTGGCCGAAAACCGAAAGCCGAAAGGCCGAAAATGATTCATATAATAGATTTTTTTTTACCAATGTTGTTCAGCTACCTGATTATGGAAAAATATATGATTATGGCAAAACTTAACTTAAATAATAAATAATCACTATTATGGGTCTTTTTGTATCACAAACGGTACTGTATTTGCAAATCTGGTATGTCATAAATGTATAGATGTAGCAGTACTGTCTATCTGTATGTCATGTATGTCATATATGTCCTGATGAATTGAAAATGGGGGACCCTGATGTAAACAAGACGAAAGTCTTTCTCTGGTCTGCATCCCCTTAACAATTGTGTGTATTGAGCTGTACTGTATTGTACCCATTCTGCAATCTGTTAATAAAGTTAGCAATCAATCAATCAATCAGAGAGAGAGAGAGAGACCTGTGTGCTCTACTGAGCGCACCTTTCTAGTCCCCAGATGACTTTGGCACAGTAGACGCGCGACAGACAGCGTCAATGTGAGAAACACAATCCCTCTCGCTCTGAATAATATGCATATTAGATCACTCAGTGATTAACCGCAACGGGCATATAGTAAATAAGGATAAAGTATGTTAAAGACGCATTTATTGGACTCGTTGCGCGCGGAGTTTACTTAGAAACAGCGCGACTCCCGAGGAGATGCATTGCTCCCGAGTCCTAAGAGGAGGACGCAGGACTGAAGAGCTCACAGCGCGCATGTAATGAATCCGCGTTTTGATGACATCATCACAACAACACGCGTTAGGTTACAGGTTGCTTCTGTTTCGGTGATATATTTTCGGTGAAAAAACTCTTTCGGCCGAAAGCCGAAAGGCCATTTTTGGCCATTTTCGGTGCATCCCTACTTCTAATGAGAATGTTGTCAGACAAGATCAATATATCTGTTGAAAAGGTACCTTTAAAGGGGAACTACACCCATTTAAAAAATGCATACATATTATTCCTGTGGTCTGAGACAGTCCAAAGAAATATTAGTGAATAGGAACTCTCCGAAATCTAAAGACTACAGTGATACAATTCCAAATTTGTGATGTCATAAAGTCTGGAGACTGCTCCACAGTAACTGTAACTGTACATTGGATTATCAACGAAACCTTACTTGGTCCCAAGAAGAGGGTCTCGTGTATTATTGGGTTTAATAGGACATTTATTGTACATTGGAGGAGGTTGCGTTAGGACATTTACAGGGGCCAGTTTCGAATTGCAGTCTCTCATAGGTGCTCTTTGAGAGTGGTTTTGAAAGTGGGTAGTGATTCACATTCCTTTATAGCTGTGGGTAGGGCGTTCCACATTGATGTGGCATAATTGCGAAACGTGTAATCCTTTGACACCCCCCCCCCGTGGCACCATTAGTCCTCCACACCCGGCTCATCACGTCAATCAATCATGTAGATAATTACTAATTAGTCAGGCCGAATATCTACCGATCCGTTTCAAGGTCTGAGGCTGGATCCCATTTGCTTCTCAATCAAGCCCTCACTCCTCAGCCCCTTGGATCAATTGAACACTCTATGACGTTTAAGCACTTCATCATTACGAGGGACACTTTGTGTGAGGGAGTAGGGGACACGATGCAACAAACTGAATTGAGACACAGCTGTGTGCAATAAGCACATATTTAAAAGAGTCCTAACTGCTTGATTCCAGACTCTTGGCAGAGATTGTTATGAATGTAGAACGTCTTTAAAACACATTTACACCGCCAGCTGCAGTACATTATAAATTAAAATTGTCTCCAAATGTGTTTAATCTTGTTAAGTAAATAACTTCATTTCCGTTGTTGCCACCATCTTGGAAAAGGGGAACTAAAGGTGTGACGGTGCATTGCATTGTGGGTCATATTTGGGTCCGAAGTGAACAGGTTTGATCCCTTTGCTCCAGCCTGCTCCCTCAAGGGTTTGAGGTGTGTCGTGAACTTGACCAGCGTCTTTTATGGACCGACACTTTGTGATGTGAGAGAAATTATGGGTATTTGTTAGGGATGACACGTTAGAAAGTCAGTTACAAAGTAACATGTAACTGTAATCACACTTTTTTCCCCATTACTGTGCCATTATATCAGTAGATCTCATAATAATGAGGTCCAGACCCAAACGCGTCTAGTTTTTTACCAACAAACTTGCATTTTTCCGCGATCTGATTGGCCACTGACGTTTCTGGTCATGTGACATCTGCGCCAATCGCATGATGCCTGTTTCTGCGCCTATTTCCGCCTCTAACAGCCTGCAAACTACCTAACGCCTAGTTCTATCACTGTTTAAGCTTAGGCGACTCTTTCAAAGTTGGTTAAGGTTAGAGTTTGGAATCAGGGCTGGTGTTCTATCGCCCTGCTCTAAGACAAACTCTAACCTTAACCAACTTCGAAAGAGAGCCTAAGCTTAACCAGTGATAGAAACAGGCGTCACACGATTGGCGCAGATGTCACATGACCAGAAACGTCAGTGGCCAATCAGATCGCGGAAAAATGCAAGTTTGTTGGTAAAAGACTACACGCGACCCAAACGCCTGTACCGAGGGCGTAGGTTTGGTTTCAACATGGAGAGGGACACTTTAAGCGGGGGGGTCTGGTGGGTCCTCCCCCAGGAAATATTGAGTGTCAAACACTTCCTCAGTTCCTGCATTGGTTATGCACCAATTTGTGCCTTTTCTGCATCAATTTATGGTGGAAATGTATTTATGTAAAGGAAAAGACAACAGTCAGGTACGTGAGAGGCACGTCTGCAAGGTTGAAATGGTACGGTCTGGGGTGTCTGAAATAGTTGGTTAATATATAGTTACAGGTAAGAAGGATATATAAATGTTTTTTTGACCCCATTATTTTTTACCTCTTTTGGGGAGGGGGGTTGTCTTTCATATTAGCTATATCTTTTGAGGGTGTTACGTGGGTGTGTTTGTACCCTGATCAGGTGTTCCCCAGTGTGATGTCTGGTTGTAGTCCCCTGTCCTGGTCTTGTAGTTCTTTGTTGTTTCCCTTCCAAGTGTATCCATTTGTAATCAGCCCAGGTGTTTCTTGTCTCGTCATTCCCTTGTGCATATGTGCTCTGTTCTCCCCTGTGTGTGGTGGCTCATCCTCTCTGTACAGTCCTGTGGTTTGTTTGTCGTCATCTTTATGTTATTCCTTCATTTAAAGGGGACATGCATTATAAATGGCCTTTTCCAGTGATTAGCATGTTTTCCTAGCAATTGGGGATTATATCAATGTGGTCTATGTCGTTAATTATCATATTGACTCATCAGTCTAGTCTCGAGTTCACGAGATCCTCCCTCACTCAACTAAGCTGTTCTGATTTGACAGTTTTGCTGACGTGAATATAGCACTGATTTGCATAACTAACCTCTATGGTTGACAGCGACAGCAGAGCGAGTGGAATTATCTTCACTTCCTCAAACAGAGCGAGGCAGACAACGAGCGAGTGAGAGAGAGAGGGAAAGAGAGAGATAGAGAGAGTGAGAGAGAGAGAGAGAGAGAGAGAGAGAGAGAGAGAGAGAGAGAGGAAGGAGCTTCTGTCTGGGAAACAAACTGCGCGCGAGGAAGCAGCAGTAGCACATACTCATTTACACACAACCTGGGCTGGACCTCACGCAGGGAAGCAGCAGTAGCACATACTCATTTACACACAACCTGGACCTCGCGGGGAAGCAGTGGAGAGATAACTTTATGCTCTGTGTCCCTCCCTCCCTCCCTCCCCCTCTCCCTCTCTCTCTATCTCTCTATCTCTCTCTCTGTGCCAGTCGCAGACTGTGTGGATGACTGTCACTCAAAGTGCTTATGGGCGGAGCCAGGCCAACACAGCCTGAAATCCAAAGGGAGAAAAATTTGGCTTTTGAGTACTTGATTAGAAATATAAAACAAAAAAAACTTTACAGATGTGTTCAATAGACTCACAGGAATTGTGTAAAGTTGCCCAAATAGTGCAAGGAATAGCAATGCATGTCCCCTTTAAAAACCATGGGAAATATAATTAAACATATTTTTGTTACTTTGGCTACCATTTCCGATTATGTTACATTGACAAGACAACGAGCACTTTTCATTAGTCAATGGTAACGTAATAGAGGGGGACATATCAATATTGAAGGGGACATGTCCCCTGCAACCCCCCCTAAACCTACGCCTATGGCCTGTACAATACCATTGTGCCTCCCGCCACTCTCTCAGGCTTGAGTTCGGTGACGCTGTTCTTCTCGAAGCACTCTGCGTCGGGTCCGTGCGGCGTCATGATGCTGTGGAGACTGCCCCCTCCTGGCTGGAAGCCCTCCTCCTTCGCCTCGTAGTGGCCCTTGATCAGGCCCATGAATTCACTCATGCAGTTCCCTGAAACCACAGACAGGGGAAGCTGTGACACAACACTATGCACTATGTACTTTGGTCACTGTGCTCTGAAGAGTGGTGATGATGCACAACACAGGGCTGCCACTAGAGGGCCACGCAGGCCTACAGCCCACACAAAACAAGAGAGTGTAAAGCTGCTGGATGTGTTCAGATTAGATTACATTACATTAGATTAAATTGCATTGCATTAGATTACATTACATTAGATTCAAATTCATTGTCATCATACAGGTACAGTATTGGCCCAAAAAGGAATCAAAATCTAAAGATTTTCTGATGTCCTTTATATTTGTGGTTCTCAACCTTTTTTGGGTCAACGCCCCCCTATCTGATGTCCAGGTTCCATAGCACCCCCCTATCTGACTTCCAGGTCCCACAACACCCCCTATCTGACGTCCAGGTCCCACAACACCCCTTATCTGACGTCCATGTTCCATAACGCCCCCCTATCAGACGTCCATGTTCCATAACGCCCCCCTATCAGACGTCCATGTTCCATAACGCCCCCTATCTGATGTCCATGTTCCATAACGCCCCCTATCAGACGTCCATGTTCCATAACGCCCCCTATCTGATGTCCAGGTCCCATAACACCCCCTATCTGACATCCATGTTCCATAACACCCCCCTATCAGATGTACATGTTCCATAACGCCCCCTATCTGATGTCCAGGTCCCATAACACCCCCTATCTGACATCCAAGTCCCATAACACGCCCCTATCTGACATCCAGGTCCCATAACACCCCCCTATCTGACATCCAAGTCCCATAACACCCCCCTATCTGACGTCCAGGTCCCATAACAACCCCCTATCTGACGTCCAGGTCCCATAACACCCCCCTATCTGACGTCCAGGTCCCATAACGCCCCCCTATCTGATGTCCATGTTCCATAACACCCCCTCCAATGGGAATTACATTTTTGTCTCTCAATGTTGATGCTTATGATTATTTCCCGTTTATCGTGGGTATGTATGAAATTCTCAGCCTTTAAAGTTTCTATTTGGCTCAGTTTATTGGATCAATTAACCTCATCATTGTTGTGTGTCAATTGAAGGCTTCTAACTATGGGTAGGGTCTAATCAAATATTTTTATCAAAAAAAAATTCTGGATTCAGATTATAGTACTCTTTATACTAACAAGTGTGTATTTAAATTAAACAATACAAAAAGTAAGTTTTTTCTTTGATAAAAAAGTTATCTTTCCCTGTTTCTGAAGTGGGATTTTGATTTTGATTGTGCTCACTGCATGTAGGCTCCTCTCTGGTTCCAGTCAAGTTGTTGTCCTGATATTAAAACTATGATAAATAAATAAAATAAACTAGCGCCCCCTTTCAACAATTCTGCCCCCAGCGCCCCCCAACACCCTCTGAATGCCCCCTGGGGGGGTGGTACCGCCGCTGTTGAGAAACCCGACTTTAGATCAACCTTGTTTCAACAGCATGCAAACAGCTGTATTGAGGTCAGGTGGAGGATTTCATATTTTGGCTATAACTGCTTCAGGATCAGTTTACACACTCTGAGTCCTAACGGCATCTTAAACGTTTCAGGTCAAGTCTTTCACATTTTACATTTGGGTTTGAATGAAAAGCCAGTTGATGTCCAGTTGTAATGCAACGTCAGTTGGCCTGGACTCTGGTCACATGTTTGATAGCAGCTGCCTTCTGCGGTGGTTACTGTGCGACATGCAGCATAAACCCAGAGACCCAACGGGATGGAGATTCTATTAACCCACCAGTAGTCTACTTCAGAATTGGGCACAAATCACACTTTCCAATTTAATCAGTTAAAAAAGATTAAACCTTAAGTGTAATCTTTTGAGCGAGTCAGATGAGAACCATAATTCCAATCAAGCATCATCATATGGTGGCAATTTCCCATCAATGGCAATGCCAATCACAGTACAGAGACTGCCCTAATTAAAATCACCAGGGGGGGGCAGGTGGCGCACAGAGATTACGTTCGTCACCAACACCGGGAGACACTGGATTCGCCTGTTCGAATCCAGCTCCCGGCGTTGCTATCAGCTTGGCTGGCCTCTCACACTGATACAATTGGCTGTATCAGGGGGTGGGAAAGCTGAAGGGTGGGTCCTGGGCGTTGTGGACAGCGACCCCTACAGTTCGGTCGGGGCGCCTGCTCAGCAAGGGTTGGAACTAAGGAGAGATAGTGTGGCCTCCCACACGCTACACTCTCTCCGGTGAGAACCTGCGCGGCCAGGTTGGCCTGCCCCAGGCTGCACATGCGTCGGAGGAAAGCATGTGACAGTCTCCGGTCTCCCGGACCAACAGTAGGGGAAAGTACGCAACAACCAGGAAGGGTGGGATGGGAGAAAAAATCGGGGGAAAAAAGGAGGGGAAGAAAGATAATAAAAAAAAAAAATCACCAACGACCTCCTCATTTCAGCTGACTCTGGACACATCAACATCCTAATTTTTCTCGACCTGTCTGCTGCATTCGATACAGTCTGCCACACTACTCTTCTGGACCGCATGTCTGACTACCTCAGCGTCACCGGCACAGCTCTCTCCTGGCTCCAGTCATATCTCTCAAACAGGAAACAGTTCATCAGCATCAACAACTCCAGATTCCGCCCTGCCCCAGTCAACCAAGGAGTACCTCAAGGTTCTGTCCTTGGCCCCCACCTTTTCATAATTTATATGCTTCCCCTTGGCCAGATCATCCTCCAACATGGCCTCAACTTCCACTGCTACGCTGACGAAACTCTATGTCTACATCAAACCCTCCACACAACTCCCTCCCCATGTTGAACTGCCTCCACGACCTCAAAACCTGGCTGTCATCAAACTCTCTCAAACTCAACAGCAACAAAACAGAGCTCATGGTTGTGACTTCCATGGTTGTGACTGCTCAGGAAGGTAGGGGATCTAGTCCTCACCATCGATGGCTGCTCCATTCTCCCCTCCTCAGAAGTCCGCAACCTAGGTGTCATTCTGGACTCCACACACTCATTTATCCCCCATATCAAATCTGTCACTAAATCAGCCTTTTTTAACCTCAAGAACATCTCAAGACTCCGGCCCTCACTTATAGACTCTGTGGCTGAGACCCTCATCCACGCCTTCATCACCTCCCGTTTGGACTATTGTAATGGAGTCCTATCCGGGGTGACCCACAAAGCCCTGGATAGGCTCCAGTACGTTCAGAACTCTGCCGCCAGGGTTCTCACCCGCACCAAACCCTGGCAGCACATCACCCTTTGGAACTCCCCATGGACATCCGAAATGCTAACTCTCTCGCCCACTTTAAAAACCTGATGAAAACCCACCTCTTCACCCAGGCATATGGTCTCTGATGCTCCTTAGAATCCTATTCATTCTGTTTGTTCTATTTTGTTTTGTTCTGTTGTTGTTCTGTTCTGTTTGCTCTGTTCTGTTTTTGACATTTGTTTCTTAGTTTAGGTCACCGTTATCCTCTCCCCTCCCCCTTTTATTGTAAAGCGCCTTGGGTATGTGAAAGGCGCTATATAAGTTCAATCCATTATTATTATTAATGCCTATTTCTTCTTTCTGATAGAGAAGACCAACCCACCTTATCATACGGGATGCTAATCATAGTACTATTTCAGCTGTCACCTTAGTCAATAATGATTTAATAACTGTACTAGATAATAGAAAACACTGTGCTGCCCTCTTTGTTGATCTAAAGCATTTGACACAGTTGACCATCATCTGCTCTTGCAAAAACTAGGTAATATTGGCTTGTGACTGGTTCCATGACTATTTGTATGGGAGGCGTCAGTGTGTGAAAACGGGTGTTAAAACTGGGGGATGCACAGTTTTTTCAGATAACAAAGGGTGTACCACAAGGTTAAATTTTGGGCCCAGTCCTATTTATATAAACGATATAGTCTCTACATTGAATGGCTGTCAAGCCCATTTGTATACGGGTGAAACTATAAATCTATTGTATTGCTGACTCTGTTCAGCTAGCAATGTATAACCTCCAACATTCCACTGACACTCAGGAAGCTTAAACTGGTGCTGAATGCTAGTAAAATAAAATGTATGCTATTTTCTAGATCCAGAAACATAGATTATAATTGCTCACCACGTATATATATCCACTCTAAATGGATCCACTATTGAGAGAGTAAATATCTTGATGAAAAATGTACTTTTAAATACCTCCTAGCCTATCTCAATAGCAAGCTGAGACAAAAGAGTGGGTTCTTTTACAGAAACAAATCAAGCTTCCCTATGATTTGCAGAAAGAAGATTGTTGAAGCAGTCTTTATGTCAGTTTTGGATTATGGTGATGTAATTTATAGAAACACTGCCTTGTCCATTCTTTTACCCCTAGACACCGTCTATCACTCTGCTCTTAGCTATAACTGGTGATAGTTACGGCACTCATCACTGCATCCTGTATGATGAGGTGGGTTGGTCTCCTCTATCAGAGAGGCAAAACAGGCCTTGGTATCCATTTATCTTTAAGGCCATTGATGGAAAATTGCTACCATATATCACAATGATGCTAGAATGGAATTGTGGACCTTATACGACCCGCTCAAATGATTGGCTTTACACTTAAGGTGCCACAAGTTCAGTCTGAACTTGGTAAGTCTGCCTTTTGTTTTGATGCACCAGATTCCTGCCTGGAATGATCTTCAACTCACACTAAAAGTCAATACTCCTCTATCATATGGACCATTTAAAAACATGATCACAAACCTCCCTACCTCAGTATGTAACTGTTTTAAATTTAAGAACATGATCACAAACCTCCCTACCTCTGTATGTAACTGTTTTTAATTTAAAACATGATCACAAACCTCCCTACCTCAGTTTTTATTTAATTTGATCTCTGTTTTTACTCTTTCTACCTGTGTTTTTGTCCTATTCATGCAAATGTATTTTTTTCTTTTATATGTACTTGAACCGTTTGAACTGTTTGACATTGCAAATGAGGGTAAAACCCTCAATGTTCATTTCGAGAACCAATAAAGGTTTCAATCAAAGAGGAGATGGCTTTTCCAGTCAGGGACGACAGCTCCACCATCACCCAGATTGAGGGGAACGGTTTGTTCAAGTTAATGTTATTCATTAAGGAATGACTGTAATGTGGTCTTACGGTGGTAGTACGGGGGACGGAAGGTGCGATCAGCCACGCCCCAGCGGGGAGGGAAGATGACAAAGTCAGCGATGGCCACTCCAGGACGAGTAGACTTGGCAGTCAGCACAGTGAAGATGGAGGGATCCTGAAGGTAGAGGATAGGTCAGTGTGTGTACGTATGTGTGTGTCTCTGTGAGTTTAGTAGAAAGCTATCCGGCTGCAAGCTAGCCTAGCTCAGCACAAATGAATGGAAGCGGATATGGACCATGCTAAGCTAGGCTAGCTTGCGGATAACTTTCTCCTGAACGCATACAGTAGAAAGGCAATTGGTATCTATCTTCTTGTCTGACTTGTCTGATGGAATACATTTTAGAGTTTCAGGGTCACAGAGGATGGAGTAAGGTCAAAAGAAAAATTATGTTTGGAGTGCACCTCTGTACTTTCCAGCATGAAAGGCAGCAGTGCTAGCAATCGAGCCGAATCAAAAGTGCTCCTTATTTGCTACATTGTGTGTGTGTGTGTGTGTGTGTGTGTGTGTGTGTGTGTGTGTGTGTGTGTGTGTGTGTGTGTGTGTGTGTGTGAGTGCGCGTGTGTGCGTGCACGTGCGTGTGTGCGTGTGCATGTCTGTGCGTGTGTTTGTGTGTCTAAGCCTGGCACGCCGCTCACCGCATGGTCGAAGGCCACCACGTTGATGACCATGAAGTTCTCCAGGTTGTATTTGTACGGCGTGTAGTTACCATGCCAGGCCACCACGTTGAAGGGAGAGAAGTCCTACACAATCACACAGAACCACACAAAACCACACACAACCAACACAGAACCACACACAACCACACAGAACCACACACAACCAACACAGAACCACACAGAACCACACACAACCAACACAGAACCACACACAACCAACACAGAACCACACACAGCACCACACAGAACCACACACAACCACAGCGGATCAGAAGAGCGCGCAGAGCAGAAAAAACACACACACAAAAGACATTTCAAATTGAGCCACTCTGGGAGAAGAAAAAAAGAAAAAAGAAACAATAAATAAATGTCTTTGTAATCTTAAATTCACATACAGGGTACTTTACAGCACGAGGGAGAAAAAAATAGATAATACTGAGGCTTAATTGTAAAAGAGAGTTTGCTCTTTCTTTCTTTCACTCCCTCCTCCCTCATGCCACATTTTCTTTGTGATACCAGACTCCAGGTATTACAAGGTAATTGGTTTTACAATCAAACTTTCCCCAACTTTGGCTGAGGCGGGGGGAGGGGGGGGGGGGGGGGGGGTTACAGTGGGTGAGTAGAGATATTTCTGTCTTGATTGTTAAAAATACAGCAATTTTATATAGCTTCTCTGTTCTGATAATGTCCCTGTGGAAAATGCATTCAAAGGCAGCTCTAAAATCGATATAGTTCATTACAACTCGAGCTGCCTTCGGAATGACCCCTGTGCACCTTGCGCACACCGGTGTGCACGCACACACACCCACACACACACACACACACACACACACGCATGCACACACTACCACACACCTCACACATATCCAAAAGTACAATCACACAATAAGAGACTAATATACACTCACAATGAAAGCTTACTCTTTCTCTCTCACTCACACATACAGACACTTACACACAGTGGGACGAATTCACAAAGGGATTGTCGGCTTTTTCTGATGCAATGCCTGTGCAAATAGCCCCAAAACACACCTTGCTATTCACAAAGGGTGAAATACTGTGCTAACTGCGTTGGCATCAGCATTGCGTCTCTGTGCGTCGGTGCTATTTGCGGGTATTTAAATGAGGTAATATAGGCGGAACATGTGCCCCTTTCTATGCAAATGAGCCTCATTGCTAAAACACTCCAATTCACAAAGATCGGCGCTAATTGCCACGTGCAGTTAAAGTGACGCTATTTACGTCTTCAGAGATTTGGTGGTAACTGAGCTAATTTATAAAGGGGTGACATTGCCAGCATCTCAGGTCACCATGGCAGCAGTAATTGTTGCCAGGCTAAGGCATCGTAATGCCAGGCGTGCTCGTGAAAGAATATTTCGAAGGAGGATATCACTATTTGATTTAAGCGAGACCGAAATCATCCGGAGACACAGGTTGCCAGCTCAAGCAATTGGATGATATTGAGCCAGCCACCCAGAGATCCCATGCAATCTTATTTATTATTTAAATATTGTTATTTAACGTTGTCGGCTTCCCCAATGTTGTCGGCGCTATTGACTGCATTCACGTTCCAATTGTACCACCAAGCGAAAACAAACATGTTTTTAGAAATAGGAAGCCATTTTTGGGAACAGCAGTCAATACGGAATGATGCAAGACATGGATGACAATCCCTGGTTACTGGGAAGGAAAGTCGTTTTGGGACTTCCAGTTTGAGATGTTCGGGTAGGCGGCCATTGAAAAGAGCTCCCGGTCAAAGAACATCGAAAAAGGAAGTAAAAAATTCTAAAACAATATAAAAAGTGACAATTCAACGATAAAAGAGAAAGGGAAAGATGGACATGAGATCAAACGAAAGAAAAAAGACCCCAGAAGAAATACAAACACTGGAGAAAAGTTATCGACACGAGGGAGTGGCGCTGAAGGTAAACCAAGCTACTGTAGCATGACGGCAGAAATGCCCACCTGGGCTGAGGAGCTACTAGCTAACATACAGACTAGCATGCAAGCCATCGCAATAGCTAGCCAAGCTAACACGCAGAACATCCAGAACAATATCGACAGACTCAGAGAAGAATTAAAGAAGGGTCAGGACGAGCTCAGAGAAGAAATAAATAAGAGACTCGAGACAATTGATGGAAAACTACAGAAACAAGAGAAAGACATAAAGATGTTAGAAGAAAGGACGGCTGAGACGGAGGAATGGAATACAGAAATACAAGGAATTTTGATGGCGACGCTCGAACAACAAAACAAGATGAGAGAAAAACTAACGGACTTAAAGGGGAGGTCAAGGAGAAATAATATATGAATATGGGGACTGAGAGAAGGGATAGAAGGAGACTCGATGACCAAATATGTAGACAACCTAATTCAAAAAGAATTAGTAATGTCAGACCTCGCCAAGATAGAGATTCAAAGGGCGCACAGGGCCCAGGCGCCGAAGCCACAGATGAACAGACCACCGAGAGCAGTTATAGTTAATTTCTTGAAATTCAAAACATTCTCAGAGCAGCCTGGCAGACAAAGATGGAGGTGGAGGGGCAGAGGATAACCTTCGACCATGACTATTCAACAGAGGTGACTGTAAAACGTCGGAGCTATGTTGACACAATTCAATCAATAATTATGTTGTAATTAAATAAATAATGTCATAATTAAATGTATAAATGTATGTAGATTAGATTAAAATGTATTATCATCATACAGCACAAGTACAGTACAACAAAAAGAGGTTTGGTATCCAACCAGAGTGCAAATGTAGCAGTAAACTGCAACAGTAATATACAATGTACAGGTGATTAAACTGGGTACAAAATATACAAATTAGTACTACTGAGTATATGTACAGTAAGCATGTGTACATGCTATTATACAGAGCTAAGGTAAATGTAAATAATTAAATACATACTTATTATGTTGCATTGTTTCATGTTTCATTTTCCTAATAATGTGATTATATTTCTTTTTCATGACAACAGGCTTTTTATTTTCAAATTACATGTTTTAGAATTTTGTGATGTCACTATTCCGAATGACAACAGTTCAGATTGGTTCTTTTTGGTCAGACCCGCAAAGACAAGAGGAACGGAGATCTCTTCCGTGTGTAGATGTGCAGTACACCGATAAGGTACACAGAGGATGGCTGCCATGGAATATTTTATAATGTTGTCATGAAAATGGGTGTTGGTGTTGGTCAGATTAAGTTAAAATACAAAGGGAGAATATCATGATACACTATGGAAAGTTCCTTTCTATCCAATCAAACTATGACTAAAGGTCTGCAGCTGAGCTCTGCCGTTACTGTTATGCTAGCATGGAGACACTGGTATGTATATAGCTCTTTTATCCAAAGTGCTTCACAACTTATGCCTCACAATCACACACCGACGGCGGAGATGACCATGCAAGGTGCCGACCTGTTCATCGGGAGCAGTTAGGGGGTTAAGTGTCTTGCTCAAGGACACTTCGACACGCTGCCGAGGGGAGCGGGACTCGAACCGGGAACCTGAGCCGCTGTCGCCCCGGACACAGAGTGGCAAATCTAAACCAGCCACGAGTGAATCATTGCTGCTAAATGTGAAGGTGAGTGTAATTCTGTTCACTACTATCCCAGTGTCAGCTCATAACATTAACTACAGTAGCTTGCTAATGCTAATGTTTGTAAGGTAATTAGTCCAAAAAAAATAACTGTCTGGCTACCGTTTTTATCAGCTCATCAAGTGATTAGTAACTTACCGTTACTACTTGTAGACCTGTCTGTCTTGGCCTGATTCTACTACGAGGAAGCTAACTAGCTATGAGTGTAGTGTGATAGTAGTGTGTGTGTGTGTGTGTGTGTGTGTGTGTGCGTGTGTGTGTGTGTGCATGTGTTTGTGTGACCTCAGTCAGTTCATGCTGAAATAAAACCTGTTGTTATCATGAAAGATAAATAAATAAATAAATATGAGCACATATATTTTATATTATTGATATTATGGAAACAGCCATGACATAATAATATAACATAATAACGAGTTGATATTGTGTAATTATTTCAAAATTATTAAATTATTTACAATTGTATTTACAAATCTAGATAGATTTCTACATTTAATTATGTAATTATCTTTTTCTTTTTTCTTTTTTAGATATAATTATTGATTTAATTGTGGCACTTTTGGTCCTTCATACACACACACACACACACACACACATATAAAACACAAACATATTGGCCCATTCAAGCAAATAATAAGTTAATTTGAGCAATTTCAGCGCTCTCCAGGGGAAGAAAACAGCAGGACAAGAAGGCAGCAGCCTCTTCCTTGAGATGAGCCCCAACCCCCCCTCCTCAGCCAAACGAGTGTTATGGAGGGAAACTGGGGAGAGGGGAAGGAAAGAAACGAGTGTTATGGAGGGAAAGTGGGGAGAGTGGAAGGCAGGAAGCCAAACGAGTGTTATGGAGGGGAAGAGGGGAGAGGGGAAGGCAGGAAGCCAAACGAGTGTTATGGAGGGGGAGAGGGGAAGGCAGGAAGCCAAACGAGTGTTATGGAGGCAAAGTGGGGAGAGGGGAAGGCAGGAAGCCAAACAAGTGTTATGGAGGAGGAGAGGGGAAGGCAGGAAGCTAGTGTTATGGAGGGAAAGTGAGGAGAGGGGAAGGCAGGAAGCTAGTGTTATGGAGGGAAAGTGGGGAGAGGGGAAGGCAGGAAGCTAGTGTTATGGAGGGAAAGTGGGGAGAGGGGAAGGCAGGAAGCGAGTGTTATGGAGGGAGAGTGGTAGGGCTGACCCCTATCAGTCGATTAGTCGACTAATCGGTCGAAAGGAGCCGTAGTCGACTGGCCAACCTCTTAGTCGAATAAAAAAATAAATATATATATTTTTTTTTTATCATTCTTTCCAAAAGACAAGAGGCCTAGAAGCGTGGCTAACGCTAATGGCACGCATACCAGAGGCTAACTGCCTACAAAAACAGGCACAGAGGCACTGAAAGAGGATTTCACCCATCTAATGAACACACTAGACTAGACAAATATCAAGATGTATCCATCAGTGGACCAATTGCATGCTTTTGCAGAGGACAAGAAGCCTTCAGTCGACTCCTTCAGACATTAAGCACCCCCCACAGCCCAAATGGAATGATAAAAAAAATTAAAATAAAAAAAATTATAATATTATACGTTTTTTTTTTCTTTTTAGTCGACCAATAGCCGACTAACGGCAAATTTTGGCCAATCCTAGTCGACCATCCAAATCCTTAGTCGGGGGCAGCCCTAGAAAGTGGGGAGAGGGAAAGGCAGTTTGTTGTATCAGGGAAAGACTCCATCCAGCCCTTGTATTTTCTATGATGCATAATGACAGTGCACTCTGGAGCGGTTTCCACGGTTACCCCCTGGTCCCCTGCAGCCCCCCCCCCCCCCCCCCCCCCCCGCCTCCTCGCTGTCTCGGTTAAAAACCCTCCTGTCAGGCGTTACGTGTCGATCCAATTACGCGCCCGACAGGACGTTTCAAGGGAGGAAATTGTTCCGTGAGTGAAATATGCTGAAATTAACGCTTAACTCGGGAAAGGTTTTCCCTTCTCCGAAAAGACACGCTGTCTGTAACTCCAGGACGCGTTAACTAATTATGAGTGATTAGGACCCGTAAGGGAGCTGAGGCAGAAGCCCGCTGAATGATTTCATATTTAATCATCGGGTGCCTTGTGGCTAATAAGCCTGGCCCGGGCCGTTCCCACTGCAACAAGTGTTATGGAAGGAAGCCAAACGAATGTTAAGGAAGGAAGCCAAACGAGTGTTATGGAAGGAAGCCAAACGAGTGTTATGGAAGGAAGCCAAACAAGTGTTATGTAAGGAAGCCAAATGAGTGTTATGGAAGGAAGACCAACAAGTGTTATGGAAGGAAGACAAACAAGTGTTATGGAAGGAAGCCAAACGAGTGTTATGGAATGAAGACAAACAAGTGTTATGGAAGGAAGACAAACAAGTGTTATGGAAGGAAGCCAAACGAGTGTTATGGAAGGAAGCCAAACGAGTGTTATGGAATGAAGCCAAAAGAGTGTTATGGAAGGAAGCCAAATGAGTGTTATGCAGGGAAAGGAAGTAAGCCAAATGAGTGTTATGGAATGAAGCCAAAAGAGTGTTATGGAAGGAAGCCAAATGAGTGTTATGGAAGGAAGACAAATGAGTGTTATGCAGGGAAAGGAAGGAAGCCAAACAAGTGTTATGGAATGAAGCCAAAAGAGTGATATGGAAGGAAGCCAAATGAGTGTTATGGAAGGAAGCCAAATGAGTGTTATGCAGGGAAAGGAAGGAAGCCAAATGAGTGTTGTGCAGGGAAAGGAAGGAAGCCAAACAATTGTTATGCGGGGAAAGGAAGGAAGCCAAATGAGTGTTATGGAAGGAAGCCAAATTTTGATTTGATTTTGATTTGATTAAAGTTTATTTCAAATATGCAACATAACAAACAAACATCAAGTACATGTATAGCCTTAAGCCGTTCAAATAATGAATGTATATATACATTTTATTTTTTTTAAATAACAAAGAACAAACAAAAAAGTCAAACTCAATTATTTTTGTTGTTTCATCAAATCATTTACATAATTTTAAAAGCAGTGGGAAGAAGCATACACTTATTTAATCCCACCTGTTACAAAGGATCAGATTAAACCGAATATATATATTTATTTATTGATTGATATATATTGCATAATATTTGTATATCGTTTGATATCCCTTGTATATTCCTTGTACATATACACGGAATATCCCTTTAGCCTAGTACAGCGGTCCACAGGCGCCAAGGCCATGCCTCCAAAGTCAGGTTCAAAGTCACCGCCGGGGACATGCCTGGACATGAACGGTATTGCGCAAGGATATGAGACAGGAATAAAGCTGGTACTAGTTTATTCACGTAAGCGTATAAATACGGCGCAGGTGAATACAGAAGCACTTAGTCAGAACACTTAGTAACTAAAGTTGAAGCCTCACCCACGATACGACGTGCGGTGAAGTATGGCCTGTTTGGCCCCAAATAGAGCATTGAGACCGCGTGCGAATTAATAACTGAATTGTCACAGTTTAACGCTGTACCGTCGAGTGCGACATATTCTATTAAGTCAGTAATAGTCTATTTGTGTATAGTGTATCGTGCGGCTAAAGTTCTACAGTGACCAGCATCACCAACGTTTTCCTCGTATCAGCTAGAGTGCTTATCCAGGCTGGGCTGCTTATCATGGCGCTTTCACCCGAGGAGCCCTAGACGAGGACCGTGTGGACATGTACACTGGATTATCTACCCGACGACTGCATAGCCCTTTTCGGCTGGATTATATTTGCTTTTGGTCCTGTAATTAATGGAGCGGAGAATCGCCGACGCCCACAAGTGTGTGGGATTTACCCTGTGAGGAGCCACGTCGAGTCTGCCCCTCAGAAGCCTGAGGCAGGCTAGCTTTCTTCCATGTGGAGCTACATGCTACGGAGAACAGCTGTATTCGTCTGTGGATCAAGATCTTATTGCACCGTCTCCTGTACTCGGAGTCTCTTTATCATCGTTGACCCAGACTCTACTACCGACAGATCCTCTACCCTTGCTGGCTTACAACCGGGGGGACCCTTCCAGTATCTCCCGCTATATTACTAGTGTACCATAGATATAATTCCCTAAGATTCAGGTTGTATGATTACCTCCTGCGTAATATGAGAATGGACATTCGTTATTGATTTGCCTACGCACATTCCTTTGCCTTATAAGCGCATTCAAAGTGAAGTAAAGTAAAGTATATTATGTACCTTTTGCTGCAATAAATACTTAAATACAACTTTGTGTAGAACCGATTCATTGTGGGGAAGTGTTCATCATTAGATACCTGTGTACTGTATGGCCAGTAGGAATGTACATAAAGACGGTAGTGGTTTAATGATACCATACTTATCAATACAGTCAGGGAATTGTACCCCTCAGTTACACCACCCCTATTCACTCATCAGAACATACTATATTACTAGATTACTAGACTTATATTGAAAAAATTTACTTAGTTAACAATAATCTTTTTAATAATACCTTATTAATATTTGCCAAAACTGTATGTTACCCTGTATAGTTCCTCTAGCCATTTTTTATACATATATACAACTATATACCAACATATGCACATATATACATTTATATATACATACATACGCATACCTACTGCCAGTTATCAAACCCCTTCTTCATCTCTGTACCTCTGGACAACCATTTGACTGTATTTTATTTTAAACTGTTTTATGTTTTTTGACATTGCTTTAACTCCACAATCAGACCGTTCCATAATTTTACTCCGCAAATTGAAATACAAAGACTCTTTATGGTCGTTCGAAAACTATCTTTTGAAATGAAATGTTCCCCATAAATTGTAACCCCCATCTTGCACGTTGAACAATCTTTGAATATTTCCTGGGACTTTATTATTTTTTTGCTTTGTACATTATTTGTGCAGTTTGATACATTACAATATCAGTACATTTTAGGGCAGCTGGGTGGCGCAGCGGTCTAAGCACCTGTCACCAACGCGTGATACACCGGTATCGAATCCGGCTGTCAGCGTTGCCTCCGGCTTGGGCCGGCCGTCATACTGACTCAATTGGCAGAGTCAGCGGGAGGGGAGTCGATGGGTGGTAATCTGGTCGTTGTAAACAGGTCGATGGGTGGTAATCTGGTCGTTGTAAACAGCGACTCCTACAGGTCGGTCAGGGCGCCTGCACAGCAAGGACAGGAGATGTCGAGGGTAGTCTGAGCCTCCCACACGTTACACCTCGCCAATGAGAGTCCGCGCTGGCAGGTGAAAAGAAGTGGCTGGCTGACTCCGCATGTATCGGAGGGGACATGCGATAGATTCTTCAACCCTCCCTACGACTGACCAGTGGGGGGCACATGCGAGCAACGATCAAGACAGGGGAGGGGGGAATTGGCACGACTAAATTGGGATGGGAGAAAAAACTGAAAAAGAAGGAGAAAAAGTGGATACAAAAAAATATATCAGTACATTTTAATAATTTTGACTGTAAGAAAAGTGAATGAGTGTTCCAGATATCCAACCTTATGAATGATGCGCACAGCTCTTTTCTGTAGGATGGTTAATGGGTGTAATGAGCATTTATAATTAAGTTAAATATGGTGAAACTAGTGAACAGTAGAGAATGTGAAGTGATTTGTGATCCAGGACCTTTGCTTTGTTTATTACTGAAATGCTCCTTGCCAATTTGGTTTGAATATGTTTGATATGAGATTTCCAATAATTTTTTTCGTCAATCGTGACACCAAGACATTTTATTTCAGACACTCTTTCAATTTCCACACCATCTATTTTTATCTGTACACATATATCTTTCCTACAATTTCCAAACAGCATTATTTTGGTCTTAGATTAATTTAATGACAATTTGTTGAAATCAAACCATATTTTAAGTTTAAACATTTCCTGCGTAATGTCCTCCTGCAGTTTATTTAAATTATCCCCAGAACGGGCGGACGGGTAATAATAATAATAATAATAATTTAGGACCTGCTCCGAGGTCATCAATTGGCACACATGCGATGCATGCATGCAATTCGTATCTGCGATTAACCCATCCCGTCGTCCTTCCCCCCCCAAGGGCAGCCGAGAGCAGACAGGCGTCAACGTGAGCCGCGCCAGGGGACCAATCCAAGTGCTCCTGTCCGTCTTCGTCAAGGACGCCACAGCGTTAGCGATCTTGTTGTTGTGCATGTTTTTCCATTGGGTTTATCTTATCGGGGGGGAAACCCTTGCGAGCACGGGGAGAACATGCAAACTCCACACAGAAAGGCCTGGGAGATACCCCACCTGGGTAACTGGCATCATGGAAACCTGGTCCCCAAGCGGGATTCGAACCCTGGACCTTCTTGCTGTGAGGCGACAGTGTTAACCACTACACCACCGTGCAGCGGACTAAGCGTCTGTCTACCACCACAGAGACAGTGGGATCGAATCCAGCTGTGGTGCTTCCGGGTTGGCCGACCGTCCATACTAACACAATTGGCAGTGTTAGAGGGTGGGAAACCCGGCGAGGGTGGGTCCTGGTCGTTGTAAGCAGTGACTCCTACAGTTCGGTCGGGGCGCCTGCACAGCAAGGGAAGGATCTAAGAGAGGTAGTGTGACCTTCCACACGTTACACTCTCCCAGTGAGAGTCCGCGCTGCCAGGTGAAAAGAAGCGGTGGGCTGGGTACACATGTGTCAGAGGAAGCATGTGATAGTCTCCGCCCTCCCGGACCGACGGTAGGGGGTAGTGTGCGCAACGACCAGGAAGGGGATTGGGAATTGGCATAACGACAAACATTTGGATGGGAGAAAAATGGAAAAAAAGAAGGAGGAAAAAGATAATAAAAAAGAAAATTATCCCCAGAACAGAAAATATTTGTGTCATCGGCAAACAAAACTAATTTCAGTAACTTGGACACTTTACATATGTCGTTGATATACAGTATGAATAATTTTGGGCCCAACACTGACCCCTCGGGGACACCACAAGCAATGTCCAAACACATTGAAGAGCAATTACCCAGTTTCACATACTGTTGTCTCTTATTTAGATAACTTTTGATCCAGTCTAGTACTACTCCCCTGATGCCATACTTTTCCAATTTGTTAATTAATATATCATGGTTGATTGTGTCAAATGCTTTTTTTAAATCAATAAATACTCCAATTGCATATTGTTTTTTGTCTATGGCATTTGTGATTTCCTCTATTGTTTCTATTATTGCCAGTGACGTTGATCTGTTTGCTCTGAACCCATATTGGCTATGAGAGAGTAGTTGATGCTTATCTGTTGTTAAAACGTTTTTCGAGTACTTTGGAGAATTGTGGGAGTAAAGAGACAGGTTTGTGAAGTGGTGTTTGCTCCCAGTTTTATACAGTGGTATGACTTTAGCTGTTTTCATTTCATCTGGAAATGAACCAGTTTGAAATGATAAATTGCAAATGAGTGTTATGCAGGGAAGGAAGGAAGCCAAATGAGTGTTATGCAGGGAAGGAAGGAAGCCAAATGAGTGTTATGCAGAGAAGGAAGGAAGCCAAATGAGTGTTATGGAAGGAAGCCAAATGAGTGTTATGCAGGGAAAGGAAGAAAGACAAATTAATGTTACGCAGGGAAAGGAAGGAAGCCAAATTAGTGTTATGGAGGGAAAGGAGGGAAACCAAACAAGTGTTGACTTGACGGTGAGACTGATGTACACAGAGGCACAGGCTGAAGGACCGGCATATCACCTGTTGGCAGGCGAAGAGCTTCCCCTGGTACTTGTTGACGACGGTGAAGCCTGTGGCCACCGCTCGGTCCTCGTACCACGCCACCGGGCACAGGAAGTCCCGGGGATTGGCCAGGCCATTGGCTCCTGCGGACAGATGGGTGGACGAGAAGCTCAGAGGAAGTAGGTGGGTCTTCTAACCAAGCTTAAAGGGGAACTATCTTATAAATGGCCTTTTCCAGTGTTTAGCATTGTTTCCTAGCTATGTGGACTTATATTAATAGGATCTATGTCTCTAATTCTCATTTTGGCGCATTCTTCCAATTCTCATCTCACAATATTGTCCCTCACTCAAGTGAGTCATCTGAAATTTAGCGTACCTTTGACGTAAAAAGTTTCTCATCTGCATAATAACGCCCGCCCCCTCTATGTTTGCTGCCAGCTGTCAGCGACCACAGCTGAACACACCAAGTGTGTGTGCGCCAAGAAAGTGCAAGCACCGTGTGTGTGTGCGTGTGTGCGTGTGTGTGCGTGTGTGCGTGTGTGCGTGTGTGCGTGTGTGTGTGTGTGTGTGTGTGCGTGTGTGCGCGTGTGTGTGTGTGTTAGACGGAGTAAGAGAGCAATCTTATTCTTCCTGTCATTTGTCATTCTCTATACCCAAAATCGTATGGCATGGGTACCTGCTTCGGTGTCATCCCTTTGTGGATTGTATTGTATTCGAAAACGTATGCTTGAGCCATATTTGTTTGTGTATTAGGTTAACTTTTGACGTTAGTAGAGTAGTTTGGGCGGAGCTACAGGTGGGGGTCTGTCACTCAAATCGCATTCCGAATATGGGCGGAGCCCAGCCTCAAAACAGCTTAAAATCTAGAAGTAGAACAATGCTGTTTTAGAGTACTTGATTAGAAATACAAAACAATGCATTTTTTTTCTTTTAAACCTTACAGATGTGTTCCATAGACTCACAGGAATTGTGTAAAATTGCCCAAATAGTGAAAGAAACAGTAAGATAGTTCCCCTTTAAGACTCTCTATAATTATAACAATATCCAACTGAGAGAGAGAGAGCGATAAGTGAGAGAGAGAGAGAGAGAGAGAGAGAGAGAGAGAGAGAGAGAGAGAGAGATGGAGAGAGAGACAGAGAGAGAGACAGATCTGAGGGTGGGAGAGAGGGGGAGAGAGACGGAGAGAGAGAGACGGGCGAGGCTTGATGAAGACCCAGTCATGTTGAAAATCTAGTTTTGAATAAATAGAGATGTAGTGGAGCAGAGGGTGCTGGTTCTATAGAGATGTACTGGAGCAGAGGGTGCTGGTTCTATAGAGATGTACTGGAGCAGAGGGTGCTGGTTCTATAGAGATGTACTGGAGCAGAGGGTGCTGGTTCTATAGAGATGTACTGGAGCAGAGGGTGCTGGTTCTATAGAGATGTACTGGAGCAGAGGGTGCTGGTTCTATAGAGATGTACTGGAGCAGAGGGTGCTGGTTCTATAGAGATGTACTGGAGCAGGGGGTGCTGGTTCTATAGAGATGTGCTGGAGCAGAGGGTGCTGGTTCTATAGAGATGTAGTGGAGCAGAGGGTGCTGGTTCTATAGAGATGTACTGGAGCAGAGGGTGCTGGTTCTATAGAGATGTACTGGAGCAGAGGGTGCTGGTTCTATAGAGATGTAGTGGAGCAGAGGCTGCTGGTTCTATAGAGATGTGCTGGAGCAGAGGGTGCTGGTTCTATAGAGATGTACTGGAGCAGAGGGTGCTGGTTCTATAGAGATGTAGTGGAGCAGAGGGTGGTGGTTCTATAGAGATGTACTGGAGCAGAGGGTGCTGGTTCTATAGAGATGTAGTGGAGCAGAGGCTGCTGGTTCTATAGAGATGTACTGGAGCAGAGGGTGCTGGTTCTATAGAGATGTAGTGGAGCAGAGGGTGCTGGTTCTAGATGTGCTGGAGCAGAGGGTGCTGGTTCTATAGAGATGTGCTGGAGCAGAGGGTGCTGGCTCTATAGAGATGTGCTGGAGCAGAGGGTGCTGGTTCTATAGAGATGTACTGGAGCAGAGGGTGCTGGTTCTATAGAGATGTACTGGAGCAGAGGGTGCTGGTTCTATAGAGATGTAGTGGAGCAGAGGGTGCTGGTTCTATAGAGATGTACTGGAGCAGAGGGTGCTGGTTCTATAGAGATGTAGTGGAGCAGAGGCTGCTGGTTCTATAGAGATGTACTGGAGCAGAGGGTGCTGGTTCTATAGAGATGTAGTGGAGCAGAGGGTGCTGGTTCTAGATGTGCTGGAGCAGAGGGTGCTGGTTCTATGCTTCTTCTTGGACTGATCGTCATAACAACCTGCCACTGAGGGGATAATGGAGGGACATGATGTGCACCACAGTGGGGCTGGAATAGTGATAGTCACTGGTAGAGTGAATATGAAGGTAGAGTTAATATGAAAGTAGAGTGAATATGAAGGTAGAGTGAATATGAAGGTAGAGTGAATATGAAGGTAGAGTGAATATGAAGGTAGAGTGAATATGAAGGTAGAGTGAATATGAAGGTAGAGTGAATATGAAGGTAGAGTGAATATGAAGGTATAGAGTGAATATGAAGGTAGAGTGAATATGAAGGTAGAGTGAATATGAAGGTAGAGTGAATATGAAGGTAGAGTGAATATGAAGGTATAGTGAATATAAAGGTAGAGTGAATATGAAGGTAGAGTGAATATGAAGGTATAGTGAATATGAAGGTAGAGTGAATATGAAGGTAGAGTGAATATGAAGGTAGAGTGAATATGAAGGTATAGTGAATATGAAGGTAGAGTGAATATGAAGGTAGAGTGAATATGAAGGTAGAGTGCATATGAAGGTATAGTGAATATGAAGGTAGAGTGAATATGAAGGTATAGTGAATATAAAGGTAGAGTGAATATGAAGGTATAGTAAATATGAAGGTAGAGTGAATATGAAGGTAGAGTGAATATGAAGGTAGAGTGAATATGAAGGTAGAGTGAATATGAAGGTATAGTGAATATGAAGGTATAGTGAATATGAAGGTAGAGTGAATATGAAGGTATAGTGAATATGAAGGTATAGTGAATATGAAGGTAGAGTGAATATGAAGGTAGAGTGAATATGAAGGTAGAGTGAATATGAAGGTATAGTGAATATGAAGGTAGAGTGAATATGAAGGTATAGTGAATATGAAGGTAGAGTGAATATGAAGGTATAGAGTGAATATGAAGGTATAGAGTGAATATGAAGGTATAGTAAATATGAAGGTAGAGTGAATATGAAGGTATAGTAAATATGAAGGTAGAGTGAATATGAAGGTAGAGTGAATATGAAGGTATAGTGAATATGAAGGTAGAGTGAATATGAAGGTATAGTGAACATGAAGGTATGGATATATATATATATATATGCAGTAAAATAAATATCTAGATATATATACGTATATACAGCATTATTGTACATGCTATCATACAGAGTTATATGGGTTATCTGCAGGTGTATAAGTAGGTATATAGAAGGATTATATGCAGGGGAATATTCTCACTGTCTGAGTCTGAGCAAAATGTCAGTCATTAGTACATAGTATTAAATATTATGTATTATATTTCCTCCCTTCTCTGGCTGGCAGCCAGATAAAGTGTTCACAGCTTCTGGGCGGGACCAACGTGGGAGTATAAAGAACGAGCCAATCATAGAAGTTGTTTTTAATCGATTCCATTTGGATTTGGATTGATGGGGGGTGGGGGCAATCAAACCTTCAAATCCGAGCGTTAATAGCATGTCACTGAACTGCCACCTAATCGGTGTAGTTGTTCAAGGCTGCCTGTGTGGTCTTTATAAATATACTTTCTCTGGATTAGAGGATCAAGGGGGGAACTATTATGAAAACAGTCGGCCATACCAGGGATCAGTGTGGAGTTAGGGGACAGACATTCTATTGACTATGATAGCATGTACAATAGTGCTGTATATACCGTATATATATTTAGATATTTATATTTACCGCATATATATATATATCCATATCTGTCTGAATATACCTGCATACAATCCCTCTATATACCTACTTATACACCTGCATATAACCCATATAACTCTGTATGATAGCATGTACAATAATGCTGTATATACTATATATATATTTATATTTACCGCATATATATATATACATATCTGTCTGAATATACCTGCATATAATCCTTCTATATACCTACTTATACACCTGCAGATAACCCATATAACTCTATATGATAGCATGTATAATAAGGCTGTATATACCATATATACAGTATATATATTTATTCTTACCATACAAGTATATATATCTATCCATATCTGTCATTACATACGTGCATATAATCCTTCTAACATATCTGTAGACATTGTATCTACATCTGTACATATCCCTTACCTACTCTTACTAGCTACACTGCTGGCCAGTATGACTTACTACCATAGTGTCTTTATACTTGCATCACTGTACATTTTAATACTACAACTCTGTACATATATCTGATTAGCAATATACTCAGTAGTACTAATTTATATATATATATATATATATATATATATATATATATATATATATATATATATATATATATATATATTTTATACCAAGTTTAACCACCTGTACATTGTATATTACTATTGCACTTTACTGTTACATTTGAACTCTGTTTGTATGCCAAACTTCTTTTCGTTGTACTGTACTTGTACCGTACTTTATTGCTAATACATTTCGATCGAATCTAATCGAATCTAATCTAATCTAAAATTTTAAGGGGACATGCATTGCTATTCCTTTCACTATTTGGGCAACTTTACACAATTCCTGTGAGTCTATGGAACACATCTGTAAAGTTTTTTTCAAAAACATTCATTGTTTTATATTTTTAATCAATTACTCAAAAGCAAAATGTTCCAAGCTGTGTTGGCCTGGCTCCGCCCATAAGCGCTTTGAGTGACAGTCGCCCACAGTCTGCGACTGGCACAGAGAGAGAGGTAGAAAGGTTGAGGGGGATACTAATAAATGTTGCCGCAGGGGGGCATAATTCCACGGGACAATGCATTGGTAACTTGTTTCAAATGACAATATATACCGCTGTGAATATTATTGCACGGATCGGAATATGGGTGTGCGCGTGGGAGTCAAAGATATTATGACAGTGATATCCCAGGGAGAAGCCCCACACCAGCCCTGCGCGCACACACATTTACACACTCCTGCGCGCGGTCCCTCTCTCTCTCTCTCTCTCTCTCTCTCTCTCTCTCTCTCTCTCTCTCTCTCTCTCTCTCTCTCTCTCTACCAGGGAGAAGCCCCACACCAGCCCCGCACGGACACACATTTACACACTCCTGTGCGTGGTCCCTCTCTCTCTCTCTCTCTCTCTCTCTACCAGGGAGAAGACCCTCCACGCACGCCGGTCAGGTTGTGTGTAAAATGCGTGTGTGTTTGTGTTTCACCGGCGCCGGTCAGGTTGTGTGTGTGTAAATGCGTGTGTTTGTGTTTCCCCGCGCGCCGGTCAGGTTGTGTGTGTGTAAATGCACGTGTGTTTGTTTCCCCGACAGAAGCTCTTGTCCCTCTCTATCTCTCTCTCCCTCTCTCTCCCTCTTTATCTCTCTCTCTCCCTCTCTCTCGCTCGCTCGTTCTCTGCCTCTCTCTGTCAAAACTCGCTTGAGGAAGTGCAGGTATTTCCACTCGCATGGTTGCGCTACAACCATAGAGGGGGCGTTAGTTATGCAGATCAGTGCCTTATTCACGTCAGCAAAACAGTCAAATCAGAATGACCTAATTCACTGGTGGAGGAGATTGTCTCAACTGAATTAGAGCAATCCGCCAAAATGGTAATTAGAGACACAGACCCATTGATACTAACCCCCCATTGCTATAAAACAATGCTAAACACTGAAAAAGGCCATTTATAAGACATTCCATAAACCCTTACCCTAACCAGCCAATATCGCCACAATGTTTTCCTTTTCTTATTTTCATCACTTGTGGGGACATTAAGGCCCCCATACGGATACTACTGTAAAACACACATACATACAGACGCACACACCTATGGGTCCCAGGTCAGGGAGCTCAAAGTGGCATCCATACACCTCCAGTATGTATCCTCTGGTCTCTCCAAACACATCCACACTGAAGCGCATCCCTTGCTGGAACACAGAGGAGAGAACAGAATGGTGACCGACAGGGACACTGACAGTTACACTGTTACACAATCATAGATCACGCTATTATGACACACTTTTGTTACACTATCCATAGATCACGCTGTTATAACACACTTAATGTTACACTATGTTACACTAATGTTACACTATCCATAGACCACGCTATTATGACATACTTAATCTTACACTATCCATAGATCACGCTATTATGACACACTTAATCTTACACTATCCATAGATCACGCTATTATGACACACTTAATGTTACACTATCCATAGATCACGCTATTATGACACACTTAATGTTACACTATGTTACACTAATGTTACACTATCCATAGACCACGCTATTATGACACACTTAATGTTACACTATCCATAGATCACGCTATTATCACACTTAATGTTACACTATGTTACACTAATGTTACACTATCCATAGATCACGCTATTATGACACACTTAATGTTACACTATCCACAGATCACGCTGTTATGACACACTTTTGTTACACTATGTTACACTAATGTTACACTATCCAATATCCATAGATCACGCTATTATGACACAATTAATCTTACACTATCCATAGATCATGCTATTATGACACACTTAATGTTACACTATCCATAGATCACGCTATTATGACACACTTAATGTTGCACTATCCATAGATCAAGCTATGACACTTAGTTTTTCACAATTGCTTAATTAAACACATTTCCTGATAGACTACCTCACTTTCTCAAAACCCTAAACACAAATCTCAAAACTCACACACAAAATGCTAAATCCTACACTTCTCTTGCAAAAGCACACGTTGCCCTCAAAACAGTGTTAACTCTTCACTAAATCGTCTTTTCTTTTCCAATGTTGTCCTTTTTTACAATGTTTCACAATAGCCTATACTCTATTGACCACTCTTGGTGTATAATATTGTCACATTGTCTGTTTCAGATTTTTTTTTCTTTTTTTAATTCTATTTCTTTTTTGGGCTTTCTGCATTTTTCACCCATCCCAATTTAGTCGTTATGCCAATTCCCTTCCTGGTCGCGCACTGTCAGCCTGGGGAGGGTGTAGAACTACCATATGCCTCCTCCGATACATGTGGAGTCGCCAGCCGCTTCTTTTTACCTGACAGCCAGGAGTTTCACTGGGGGAACGTAATGCGTGCGGAGGTTCACGCTATTTCCCCCAGATCCCCTCTCTGCTGAACAGGCGCCCCGGCCGACCAGTAGGAGTCGCAGTTCACAACGACCAGGACACATACCCCACTAGCTTCCCACCCGCTAACACTGCCAATTGTGTTAGTAGGGACAACTGACCAAGCCGGAGGTACCGCTGACAGCTGGATTCGAACCCAGAGTCTCTGCAGTAGTAGGCGAGTGCTTAGTTTCAGAGATTTCTTGACCTAGATGCAGAAGCAGACCTGCATGAATTTATATTAATTTACAGTTTCTATTGCATAAACACTAAAATCAAAAGTATTACACAATTATCAAAACCTTACACTCAACCTTACCACACATATGAGCCAATTGGTTAAACACAGCCATTAGGTGCACAAACAGATGATTGCTTAATTGTAGACACACCAATCAGGTTTAAGCACTATAAAAATGCAGCAGGTGAGTTCACCTGTCTTCAACCAAAATGGAAGTACACAGAGAATGTGCAAATATACAATACAGTAAATTCACCAAACACTACACAAGACCAATGATATAGACAATGTCAACATGGAGAATCACAACAAAACATGCCCCAGTTTCCCATCAATTCTCTGGCCAGATCCAGCTAGGTGAAGATATAATTTTGTCAATATATTTTCTGTACTCTCTATTTTGTTTTTTGTTTTACTGTAATTGTAACCTGTACTGGATACAGTATTTTATGTTTATCTGATATTTTCTGAGCTTATAGTGTTATGCACACTACTAGCAAAAAACTGGGACATGTTTTGTTGTGATTCTCCATGTTGACATGTTCATTGATTTGGGTATATGGAGAAAAATAAATAATATTTCAGTCTGCAGTATTGGTCTTGTGTAGTGGTTGGTGAATGTATTGTATATTTGTATTGTTTTGTATTGTGTTTTTACAAGAGTGTTTAATTTAGCAAAGGATCTGAGGTGTTCTGCTAATTGTGTGTGTGGTTGTGCTAATTGTGTGTAGTGTTTTGAAACATCGGGCCCTGCTTTCAAAATCATGCTTAAGCAATCGAAAAGAACTGTATGAAGTGGGGTTCAACCTTGTAAAAAGAAGGCGCCGGGGGGGCGGAAATGTAATCGGCTAGCATGCTATCACTGAAGTCCCTGGCCAGCGCGGAGGCAACATAACAATGTGTGCTGCCATCAACCACTACGGCGTCCTCCATCACCATGCCACCCTTGGCCCCTATAACACTGCCCTCCTCATAGCATTCCTGGACACACTTTACAACATCGTAAGGTGGCACGGTGGTGTAGTGGTTGACACTGTCGCCTCACAGCAAGAAGGTCCAGGGTTCGATTCCCGCTTGGGGACCAGGTTTCCGCGTTGCCAGTTACCCAGGTGGGGTATCTCCCAGGCCTTTCTGTGTGTAGTTTGCATGTTCTCCCCATGCTCGCAAGGGTTTCCCCTCCCGATAAGATAAACCCAATGGAAAAACATGCACAACAACAGATCGCTAACGCTGTCGCGTCCTTGACGAAGACGGGCAGGAGCACTTGAATTGGTCCCCGGGGCGCGGCCACACGCTGACGCCCCTATCTGCTCCCGGCTGCCCTTGGGGGGAAGGACGACGAGATGGGTCAAGTGCAGAGACTCAATCGCATTAGGCAACACAAGAAATTGTTTCTCTGCCTGGAGATGGAAGGTGTACGAGACACGCAGACACGGATCCCACTGCCGCAAGCCATGGAGGACGCATGTGGTGATGTGACTGCTGAGGCCTGTCGAGGCTTCATGCGCCATTGTAGGCGATTCTTCACCCACTGCTTGGTCAGGGAGAACATGTGGATGAGGTCCTGTGGTCAGGCAGGGACCGAAGGCAGGATGCAGCCTAGTTGTTTTGTTTTGTTTATTGCCTATTTTCTGTTATCTCTTTCATTTCATCCTGTTTTCATCCTGTTGGCTGTGATTTACAGTAGACTGCACATTTTGGATACAAATACTGTAAAATATTGTGTGTTGTTTTCTATTTGAGTATACGTAAAAACATTATATGGTAATATTCTACATCCAACAGGTGAAAGTGTAACACTGAACATGCAAAGGCATAATTCTACTGATAAAGCATTCATATAGTGTTTTCCATTCTGCACACCAGTGTTCAATGAGTGCTTAGAATGTCTACTCATATGATGTGTTTGTCATTTGAAAATAAAATACCATTTAGTGAAGAGTCTTTAGGCGAGTGAGTCAGAGAGAAGCATTTAGTCGTCCTTCTACCGTCGGGGTAGGAGCTGTTATGGCTGTTTCCCTTCAGCTCAGCGCAGGTCCTTTGTGCGTGTGGAACACTGATTTGAGGGGAAAGTGTGCTTTTGTGTGAGTTTTGAGATTTGTGTTTAGGGTTTTGAGAAAGTGAGGTAGTCTCACACATCAGGAAATGTGTTTAAGCAATTGTGAAAAACTGTAATGTTACACTATCCATAGACCACACTATTATGACACACTAAGGGGCGAATTCACAAAGCGGCACTAATAGCACCCTTAACTGCACGTGATTAGTGTGCGCTATCTGCTCTGTCTTTGCAACCTATATACTAAAGATATTGTGCGGATGATATACTAGCGAAAACACGCCCATAGGTGTGCAATTTGCTCCTGATTTGCTCCAGCACAGTTGGCTCGTGGAGCAGTTTGCACCTGGCAGTGCTGTTGGCAGATATCAAGAAGGGGGGGAAATAAACCCGAAATGAGGCATAGACATAACAGTATTTTTCACCTTTTGTATTTCATTTATTTCGTATTGTATTTCGTTTATTTCGTAATGTATTTCGTTTATTTCGTAATGTATAGAGCTTGCTTAATTTGAATTTTCATGACACATTGCATCCTTTGTTTTTGTCACTATCTTTCGTCATTCCATTTGTTTGTCATGTCATCCCCAAATAAATCATTTTGAGCAGACCTGTCCATGGTGCTGAATCTTTAGACTGAAGTTAGGCACTGTGCCAGTTTAAAAGTGTCTCATTTAGGAATATTTTTTGAGAGTGAAAGTTGTATTTAATGTTTAGCTAAGAGAATATAGGCTCAGTGGCCTCGTGGGTAGAGTGTCCGCCCTGAGTTCGGGAGGCTGGGAGTTCAAGCCCCGGCCGAGTCATACCAAAGATTATTTAAAAATGGTACCCATAGCTTCCATGCTTGACACTCAGCATCAAGGGTTGGTTTGGGGGGAAGTCCTTGCGACATACTAGCGTCATGTCCAAGGGGTCTACTTGTACATCAAGCTGCCTCACGCTAAGGAAACAGGAGATAGGCTCCTGCCCCATGTGCCGTTACGGCTCGAGAACCATTGGTTCTCAAAGGCAACTTCTTCTTCTAAGAGAATATAACCTGCATTATCATATACTCCAGAATAAACTTTTATTGACCGTGTTTCCAGCGTCTACTCCTCATGGACCTGACGAAATGTTATAAATTAAAAGTTTATTCTGGAGCATATGAGTGTGCGGGTTCTATTGTCTTTATTGTGATTATTACCTATCCCAACACCCAAAGGAGTGATGTGCTTTGGGGGGATTATATAGCATTGCCCCACCACTATGATCCAGGCATCTAAGCCGGCTTTTTAAGATGCCAAATGTGAGCTCGATCACACCGTGCGTTCTGATGTGAGCCCGATTGTACGCCGCCTCTCCAACGTTGGCAGGATTACGCACGGGAGTCATCAGCCATAGCATGGAGTTGGTAGCCACCGTCACCTATACAAAAGCACATACTCTTCCCCCACACATTGGCAATGAATATTACAGCACAAACGTTTGTGTCATCCATGTCTTGCATCATTCCGTATAGACTGCTGTTCCTAAAAATGTAGCTGTCTTGCACAGACCCAGGGAATTTGGCAACCACATTCGTTATTATATTACTGGCGTTGCACACCTGTGTTGATTGAATACGTTTGCTTCCTATTTCTAAAAACATGTTCGTTTTCGCTTGGTGGTACAATTGGAACGTGCGTGCAGTCAATAATAATAATAATAATAATAAACGTTATTTAAATATAATCCTTTCATACAAGGATTGCAGTTCAAAGTGCTTTACATAATTAAGACATAATAAAACAAGCAGCAAGGGCAATGCATAACCCAAATAAAAATTGCAGCATTATGCAAAATCTAAATATCGTTACAAAATCAATCAATCAATAGCGCCGACAACATTGGGGAAGCCGACAACGTTAAATAACAATATTTAAATAATAAATAAGATTGCATGGGATCTCTGGGTGGCTGGCTCAATATCATCCTTGATTTCATCAAGTAGATCAAGAATTGCTTGAGCTGGAAACCTGTGTATCCGGATGATTTCGGTTTCGCCTAAATCAAAAAGTTAAATCCTCCTTAGAAATATTCTTTCACGAGCACGCCTGGCATTACGATGCCTTCGCCTGGCAACAATTACTGCTGCCATGATCACCTGAGACGCTGGCAATGACACCCCTTTATAAATTAGCTCAGTTACCACCAAATCCCTGAGGACGGCCTGAAGGGCGTCACGGTGGCATAGTGGTAACACTGTCGCCTCACAGCAAGAAGGTCCAGGGTTCGATTCCCGCTTGGGGACCAGGTTTTCGCGATGCCAGGTACCCAGGTGGGGTATCTCCCAGGCCCTTCTGTGTAGAGTTTGCATGTTCTCTCCGTGCTCGCAAAGGTCCCCCCCCCCCTCCCCGATAAGAGAAACCCAATTGTGTGTGTGGTTGTGCTAATTGTGTGTAGTGTTTTGAAACATCGGGCCCTGCTTTCAAAATCATGCTTAAGCAATCGAAAAGAACTGTATGAAGTGGGGTTCAACCTTGTAAAAAGAAGGCGCCGGGGCAGAAATGTAATCGGCTAGCATGCTATCACTGAAGTCCCTGGCCAGCGCGGAGGCAACATAACAATGTGTGCTGCCATCAACCACTACGGCGTCCTCCATCACCATGCCACCCTTGGCCCCTATAACACTGCCCTCCTCATAGCATTCCTGGACACACTTTACAACATCGTAAGGTGGCACGGTGGTGTAGTGGTTGACACTGTCGCCTCACAGCAAGAAGGTCCAGGGTTCGATTCCCGCTTGGGGACCAGGTTTCCGCGTTGCCAGTTACCCAGGTGGGGTATCTCCCAGGCCTTTCTGTGTGTAGTTTGCATGTTCTCCCCGTGCTCGCAAGGGTTTCCCCTCCCGATAAGATAAACCCAATGGAAAAACATGCACAACAACAGATCGCTAACGCTGTCGCGTCCGTGACGAAGACGGGCAGGAGCACTTGGATGGTCCCCGGGCGTGGCTCACGCCACAGCCCTCATCTGCTCCCGGCTGCCCTTGGGGGGAAGGACGACGGGATGGGTTAATTGTGTGTGTTAAAAACTAACCACTGTGTGTGCCGCTAAAACATTGAGTGTCGTTGCATGCCGAATAAAGACCTCTGCGACAGGTCCTACATTATTATTATTATTATAAGACGTAAATAGCGTCACTTTAACTGCGCGTGGCAATTAGCGCCGATCTTTGTGAATTGGAGTGTTTTGCGATGCAGCTCATTTGCATAGAAAGGTTAAGGGGCACATGTTCTGCCCATATTACCTCATTTAAATACCGCAAATAGCACCGACACACCGAGACGCAATGCTGATGACAATGCAGTTACCACCGCATTTCATCCGTTGCGCTTCCTTTGTGAATAGCAAACTGTGTTTCAGAGCTATTTGCACAGCCATAGCGTCAGAAAAGCCACGCAATCCCTTTGTGAATTCGCCCCTTAATGTTACACTATCCATAGATTACGCTATTATGACACACTTCTCTCTATTTCCTCTCTAGTGTTACTGTGAACTTACAAACGGAAGAAATAATGGATCTAATGAAAGAATGAATGAACTAATTAATGAATGGACAAACAAATAAATACATAAATAAATGAATCAATAATAATAATTTAATTAATTAATGTATAAATAAATGAACAGACCTAGGAGTGTATGTCAGTCAGGAAAGAGGAG
>NC_140176.1:36135451-36150348 GCF_963971535.1 Notolepis coatsorum | reverse complement strand
TGTACTGGAGCAGAGGGTGCTGGTTCTATAGAGATGTACTGGAGCAGAGGGTGCTGGTTCTATAGAGATGTAGTGGAGCAGAGGCTGCTGGTTCTATAGAGATGTGCTGGAGCAGAGGGTGCTGGTTCTATAGAGATGTACTGGAGCAGAGGGTGCTGGTTCTATAGAGATGTAGTGGAGCAGAGGGTGCTGGTTCTATAGAGATGTACTGGAGCAGAGGGTGCTGGTTCTATAGAGATGTAGTGGAGCAGAGGCTGCTGGTTCTATAGAGATGTACTGGAGCAGAGGGTGCTGGTTCTATAGAGATGTAGTGGAGCAGAGGGTGCTGGTTCTAGATGTGCTGGAGCAGAGGGTGCTGGTTCTATAGAGATGTGCTGGAGCAGAGGGTGCTGGTTCTATAGAGATGTGCCTGGTGCAGAGGGTGCTGGTTCTATAGAGATGTACTGGAGCAGAGGGTGCTGGTTCATAGAGATGTACTGGAGCAGAGGGTGCTGGTTCTATAGAGATGTAGTGGAGGCAGAGGGTGCTGGTTCTATAGAGATGTACTGGAGCAGAGGGTGCTGGTTCTATAGAGATGTAGTGGAGCAGAGGCTGCTGGTTCTATAGAGATGTACTGGAGCAGAGGGTGCTTGGTTCTATAGAGATGTAGTGGAGCAGAGGGTGCTGGTTCTAGATGTGCTGGAGCAGAGTGGTGCTGGTTCTATAGAGATGTACTGGAGCAGGGGGTGCTGGTTCTATAGAGATGTGCTGGAGCAGAGGGTGCTGGTTCTATAGAGATGTAGTGGAGCAGAGGGTGCTGGTTCTATAGAGATGTACTGGAGCAGAGGGTGCTGGTTCTATAGAGATGTACTGGAGCAGAGGGTGCTGGTTCTATAGAGATGTAGTGGAGCAGAGGCTGCTGGTTCTATAGAGATGTGCTGGAGCAGAGGGTGCTGGTTCTATAGAGATGTACTGGAGCAGAGGGTGCTGGTTCTATAGAGATGTAGTGGAGCAGAGGGTGCTGGTTCTATAGAGATGTACTGGAGCAGAGGGTGCTGGTTCTATAGAGATGTAGTGGAGCAGAGGCTGCTGGTTCTATAGAGATTGTACTGGAGCAGAGGGTGCTGGTTCTATAGAGATGTAGTGGAGCAGAGGGTGCTGGTTCTAGATGTGCTGGAGCAGAGGGTGCTGGTTCTATAGAGATGTGCTGGAGCAGAGGGTGCTGGTTCTATAGAGATGTGCTGGAGCAGAGGGTGCTGGTTCTATAGAGATGTACTGGAGCAGAGGGTGCTGGTTCTATAGAGATGTACTGGAGCAGAGGGTGCTGGTTCTATAGAGATGTAGTGGAGCAGAGGGTGCTGGTTCTATAGAGATGTACTGGAGCAGAGGGTGCTTGGTTCTATAGAGATGTAGTGGAGCAGAGGCTGCTGGTTCTATAGAGATGTACTGGAGCAGAGGTGCTGGTTCTATTAGAGATGTAGTGGAGCAGAGGGTGCTGGTTCTAGATGTGCTGGAGCAGAGGGTGCTGGTTCTATGCTCTTCTTGGACTGATCGTCATAACAACCTGCCACTGAGGGGATAATGGAGGGGACATGATGTGCACCACAGTGGGGCTGGAATAGTGATAGTCACTGGTAGAGTGAATATGAAGGTAGAGTTAATATGAAAGTAGAGTGAATATGAAGGTAGAGTGAATATGAAGGTAGAGTGAATATGAAGGGTAGAGTGAATATGAAGGTAGAGTGAATATGAAGGTAGAGTGAATATGAAGGTATAGTGAATATGAAGTATAGAGTGATATGAAGGTAGAGTGAATATGAAGGTAGAGTGAATATGAAGGTAGAGTGAATATGAAGGTATTGTGAATATAAAGGTAGAGTGAATATGAAGGTAGAGTGAATATGAAGGTATAGTGAATATGAAGGTAGAGTGAATATGAAGGTAGAGTGAAAATGAAGGTAGAGTGAATATGAAGGTATAGTGAATATGAAGGTAGAGTGAATATGAAGGTAGAGTGAATATGAAGGTAGAGTGAATATGAAGGTAGAGTGAATATGAAGGTATAGTGAATATGAAGGTATAGTGAATATGAAGGTAGAGTGAATATGAAGGTATAGTGAATATGAAGGTATAGTGAATATGAAGGTAGAGTGAATATGAAGGTAGAGTGAATATGAAGGTAGAGTGAATATGAAGGTACAGTAGAGTGAATATGAAGGTAGAGTGAATATGAAGGTAGAGTGAATATGAAGGTAGAGTGAATATGAAGGTATAGTGAATATGAAGGTAGAGTGAATATGAAGGTAGAGTGAATATGAAGGTATAGTGAATATGAAGGTAGAGTGAATATGAAGGTATAGTGAATATGAAGGTAGAGTGAATATGAAGGTAGAGTAATATGAAGGTAGAGTGAATATGAAGGTATAGTGAATATGAAGGTATAGTGAATATGAAGGTAGAGTGAATATGAAGGTATAGTGAATATGAAGGTAGAGTGAATATGAAGGTAGAGTGAATATGAAGGTAGAGTGAATATGAAGGTATAGTGAATATGAAGGTAGAGTGAATATGAAGGTATAGTGAATATGAAGGTAGAGTGAATATGAAGGTAGAGTGAATATGAAGGTAGAGTGAATATGAAGGTAGAGTGAATATGAAGGTAGAGTGAATATGAAGGTAGAGTGAATATGAAGGTAGAGTGAATATGAAGGTAGAGTGAATATGAAGGTAGAGTGAATATGAAGGTAGAGTGAATATAAAGGTAGAGTGAATATGAAGGTAGAGTGAATATGAAGGTAGAGTGAATATGAAGGTAGAGTGAATATGAAGGTAGAGTGAATATGAAGGTAGAGTGAATATAAAGGTAGAGTGAATATGAAGGTAGAGTGAATATGAAGGTATAGTGAACATGAAGGTAGAGTGAATATGAAGGTAGAGTGAATATGAAGGTAGAGTGAATATGAAGGTAGAGTGAATATGAAGGTATAGTGAACATGAAGGTAGAGTGAATATGAAGGTAGAGTGAATATGAAAGTAGAGTGAATATAAAGGTAGAGTGAATATGAAGGTAGAGTGAATATGAAGGTAGAGTGAATATGAAGGTATAGTGAACATGAAGGTAGAGTGAATATGAAGGTAGAGTGAATATGAAAGTAGAGTGAATATAAAGGTAGAGTGAATATGAAGGTAGAGTGAATATGAAGGTAGAGTGAATATGAAGGTATAGTGAATATAAAGGTAGAGTGAATATGAAGGTAGAGTGAATATGAAGGTATAGTGAATATGAAGGTAGAGTGAATATGAAGGTAGAGTGAATATGAAGGTAGAGTGAATATGAAGGTATAGTGAATATAAAGGTAGAGTGAATATGAAGGTAGAGTGAATATGAAGGTATAGTGAATATGAAGGTAGAGTGAATATGAAGGTAGAGTGAATATGAAGGTAGAGTGAATATGAAGGTAGAGTGAATATGAAGGTAGAGTGCATATGAAGGTATAGTGAATATGAAGGTAGAGTGAATATGAAGGTAGAGTGAATATGAAGGTAGAGTGAATATGAAGGTATAGTGAATATGAAGGTAGAGTGAATATGAAGGTATAGTGAACATGAAGGTAGAGTGAATATGAAGGTAGAGTGAATATGAAGGTAGAGTGAATATGAAGGTATAGTGAATATGAAGGTATAGAGTGAATATGAAGGTATAGAGTGAATATGAAGGTATAGAGTGAATATGAAGGTATAGTGAATAGGAAGGTATAGAGTGAATATGAAGGTAGAGTGAATATGAAGGTATAGTAAATATGAAGGTAGAGTGAATATGAAGGTAGAGTGAATATGAAGGTAGAGTGAATATGAAGGTATAGTGAATATGAAGGTAGAGTGAATATGAAGGTATAGTGAACATGAAGGTATGGATATATATATATATATGCGGTAAAATAAATATCTAGATATATATACGTATATACAGCATTATTGTACATGCTATCATACAGAGTTATATGGGTTATCTGCAGGTGTATAAGTAGGTATATAGAAGGATTATATGCAGGGGAATATTCTCACTGTCTGAGTCTGAGCAAAATGTCAGTCATTAGTACATAGTATTAAATATTATGTATTATATTTCCTCCCTTCTCTGGCTGGCAGCCAGATAAAGTGTTCACAGCTTCTGGGCGGGACCAACGTGGGAGTATAAAGAACGAGCCAATCATAGAAGTTGTTTTTAATCGATTCCATTTGGATTTGGATTGATGGGGGGTGGGGGCAATCAAACCTTCAAATCCGAGCGTTAATAGCATGTCACTGAACTGCCACCTAATCGGTGTAGTTGTTCAAGGCTGCCTGTGTGGTCTTTATAAATATACTTTCTCTGGATTAGAGGATCAAGGGGGGAACTATTAAGAAAACAGTCGGCCATACCAGGGATCAGTGTGGAGTTAGGGGACAGACATTCTATTGACTATGATAGCATGTACAATAGTGCTGTATATACCGTATATATATTTAGATATTTATATTTACCGCATATATATATATCCATATCTGTCTGAATATACCTGCATACAATCCCTCTATATACCTACTTATACACCTGCATATTACCCATATAACTCTGTATGATAGCATGTATAATAAGGCTGTATATACCATATATACAGTATATATATTTATTCTTACCATACAAGTATATATATCTATCCATATCTGTCATTACATACGTGCATATAATCCTTCTAACATATCTGTAGATATTGTATCTACATCTGTACATATCCCTTACCTACTCTTACTAGCTACACTGCTGGCCAGTATGACTTACTACCATAGTGTCTTTATACTTGCATCACTGTACATTTTAATACTACAACTCTGTACATATATCTGATTAGCAATATACTCAGTAGTACTAATTTATTATTTATTATTTATTATTAAAAATTTATATATTTTATACCAAGTTTAACCACCTGTACATTGTATATTACTATTGCACTTTACTGTTACATTTGAACTCTGTTTGTATGCCAAACTTCTTTTCGTTGTACTGTACTTGTACCGTACTTTATTGCTAATACATTTCAATCGAATCTAATCTAATCTAATCTAATCTAAAATTTTAAGGGGACATGCATTGCTATTCCTTTCACTATTTGGGCAACTTTACACAATTCCTGTGAGTCTATGGAACACATCTGTAAAGTTTTTTTCAAAAACATTCATTGTTTTATATTTTTAATCAATTACTCAAAAGCAAAATGTTCCAAGCTGTGTTGGCCTGGCTCCGCCCATAAGCGCTTTGAGTGACAGTCGCCCACAGTCTGCGACTGGCACAGAGAGCGAGGTAGAAAGGTTGAGGGGGATACTAATAAATGTTGCCGCAGGGGGGCATAATTCCACGGGACAATGCATTGGTAACTTGTTTCAAATGACAATATATACCGCTGTGAATATTATTGCACGGATCGGAATATGGGCGTGCGCGTGGGAGTCAAAGATATTATGACAGTGATATCCCAGGGAGAAGCCCCACACCAGCCCTGCGCGCACACACATTTACACACTCCTGCGCGCGGTCCCCCTCTCTCTCTCTCTCTCTCTCTCTCTCTCTCTCTCTCTCTCTCTCTCTCTCTCTCTCTCTACCAGGGAGAAGCCCCACACCAGCCCCGCACGGACACACATTTACACACTCCTGTGCGCGGTCCCTCTCTCTCTCTCTCTCTCTCTCTACCAGGGAGAAGACCCTCCACGCACGCCGGTCAGGTTGTGTGTAAAATGCGTGTGTGTTTGTGTTTCACTGGCGCCGGTCAGGTTGTGTGTGTGTAAATGCGTGTGTGTTTGTGTTTCCCCGCGCGCCGGTCAGGTTGTGTGTGTGTAAATGCACGTGTGTTTGTTTCCCCGACAGAAGCTCTTGTCCCTCTCTATCTCTCTCTCCCTCTCTCTCCCTCTTTATCTCTCTCTCTCCCTCTCTCTCGCTCGCTCGTTCTCTGCCTCTCTCTGTCAAAACTCGCTTGAGGAAGTGCAGGTATTTCCACTCGCATGGTTGCGCTACAACCATAGAGGGGGCGTTAGTTATGCAGATCAGTGCCTTATTCACGTCAGCAAAACAGTCAAATCAGAATGACCTAATTCACTGGTGGAGGAGATTGTCTCAACTGAATTAGAGCAATCCGCCAAAATGGTAATTAGAGACAAAGACCCATTGATACTAACCCCCCATTGCTATAAAACAATGCTAAACACTGGAAAAGGCCATTTATAAGACATTCCATAAACCCTTACCCTAACCAGCCAATATCGCCACAATGTTTTCTTTTTCTTATTTTCATCACTTGTGGGGACATTAAGGTCCCCATAAGGATACTACTGTAAAACACACATACATACAGACGCACACACCTATGGGTCCCAGGTCAGGGAGCTCAAAGTGGCATCCATACACCTCCAGTATGTATCCTCTGGTCTCTCCAAACACATCCACACTGAAGCGCATCCCTTGCTGGAACACAGAGGAGAGAACAGAATGGTGACTGACAGGGACACTGACAGTTACACTGTTACACAATCATAGATCACGCTATTATGACACACTTTTGTTACACTATCCATAGATCACGCTGTTATAACACACTTAATGTTACACTATGTTACACTAATGTTACACTATCCATAGACCACGCTATTATGACATACTTAATCTTACACTATCCATAGATCACGCTATTATGACACACTTAATGTTACACTATCCATAGATCACGCTATTATGACACACTTAATGTTACACTATGTTACACTAATGTTACACTATCCATAGACCACGCTATTATGACACACTTAATGTTACACTATCCATAGATCACGCTATTATCACACTTAATGTTACACTAATGTTACACTATCCATAGATCACGCTATTATGACACACTTAATGTTACACTATCCACAGATCACGCTGTTATGACACACTTTTGTTACACTATGTTACACTAATGTTACACTATCCAATATCCATAGATCACGCTATTATGACACAATTAATCGTACACTATCCATAGATCACGCTATTATGACACACTTAATGTTGCACTATCCATAGATCAAGCTATGACTTCACAATTGCTTAATTAAACACATTTCCTGATAGACTACCTCACTTTCTCAAAACCCTAAACACAAATCTCAAAACTCACACACAAAATGCTAAATCCTACACTTCTCTTGCAAAAGCACACTTTGCCCTCAAAACAGTGTTAACTCTTCACTAAATCGTCTTTTCTTTTCAAATGACAAACACATACATCATATGAGTAGACATTCCAAGCACTCATTGAACACTGATGTGCAGAATGGAAAACACTATAGTATGAATGGAAAACACTATATGAATGCTTTACCAGTAGAATTATGCCTTTGCATGTTCAGTGTTACACTTTCACCTGTTGGATGTAAAATATTACCAAATAATGTTTTTTTACGTATACGTAACATTACAGTTTTTCACAATTTTTTAAACACATTCTTTTGAACACCAGACACAACGTACACAACCTGAAACTCATTTACCAACTGCTAAACTCCAAACACATTTTCTGCTTTAGACTCAGATTCCCATTCCAAACCGCAAATCTTTCAAAAATACTACACACAATTCTCTATATCTTGCACACTCTTCCTGAATTCCCTCTCTTGGTGTTCACACAGAACACACTGCCAATCACATTTCTAAACTCCAAAGGCTGTTGTGCACTTATTCCAAAATATAGCAACAGTGAGTTTATCCACACTGGACCGTGTTCTCCAACGCAATTCCATGAGGATGAAACAGGTGTACAGGGTTCCTTTTGACAGGAACACTGACAAAATCAAGGAGATTCGCCATGACTATGTGCAAGTAAGTCCTATACATTCCACAACTGTGTCCTATCAGCACTGACACATTACTGTATTGTACTACAGTAATCCAATGTTGTCCTTTTTTACAATGTTTCACAATAGCCTATACTCTATTGACCACTCTTGGTGTATAATATTGTCACATTGTCTGTTTCAGAATTTATTTTCTTTTTTTAATTCTATTTCTTTTTGGGCTTTCTGCATTTTTCACCCATCCCAATTTAGTCGTTATGCCAATTCCCTTCCTGGTCGCGCACTGTCAGCCTGGGGAGGGTGTAGAACTACCATATGCCTCCTCCGATACATGTGGAGTCGCCAGCCGCTTCTTTTTACCTAACAGCCAGGAGTTTCACTGGGGGAACGTAATGCGTGCAGAGGTTCACGCTATTTCCCCCAGATCCCCTCCCTGCTGAACAGGCGCCCCGGCCGACCAGTAGGAGTCGCAGTTCACAACGACCAGGACACATACCCCACCAGCTTCCCACCCGCTAACACTGCCAATTGTGTTAGTAGGGACAACTGACCAAGCCGGGGGTACCGCTGACAGCTGGATTCGAACCCAGAGTCTCTGCAGTAGTAGGCGAGTGCTTAGTTTCAGAGATTTTTTGACCTAGATGCAGAAGCAGACCTGCATGAATTTATATTAATTTACAGTTTCTATTGCATAAACACTAAAATCAAAAGTATTACACAATTATCAAAACCTTACACTCAAGGAGCAAAACATGGGCCCAGATTTGCACCACTATAAACACAATGTCAGCCTCACACTTTTCGAAAAACAATACGCACAGTGATTTGCAAAACACTAAACACTAGACATTACATAGACAAAGAATGTAAAATTACCACACATATGAGCCAATTGGTTAAACACAGCCATTAGGTGCACAAACAGATGATTGCTTAATTGTAGACACACCAATCAGGTTTAAGCACTATAAAAATGCAGCAGGTGAGTTCACCTGTCTTCAACCAAAATGGAAGTACACAGAGAATGTGCAAATATACAATACAGTAAATTCACCAAACACTACACAAGACCAATGATATAGACAATGTCAACATGGAGAATCACAACAAAACATGCCCCAGTTTCCCATCAATTCTCTGGCCAGATCCAGCTAGGTGAAGATATAATTTTGTCAATATATTTTCTGTACTCTCTATTTTGTTTTTTGTTTTACTGTAAGTGTAACCTGTACTGGATACAGTATTTTATGTTTATCTGATATTTTCTGAGCTTATAGTGTTATGCACACTACTAGCAAGAAAACTGGGACATGTTTTGTTGTGATTCTCCATGTTGACATGTTCATTGATTTGGGTATATGGAGAGAAATAAATAATATTTCAGTATGCAGTATTGGTCTTGTGTAGTGGTTGGTGAATGTATTGTATATTTGTATTGTTTTGTATTGTGTTTTTACAAGAGTGATTAATTTAGCAAAGGATCTGAGGTGTTCTGCTAATTGTGTGTGTGGTTGTGCTAATTGTGTGTAGTGTTTTGAAACATCGGGCCCTGCTTTCAAAATCATGCTTAAGCAATCGAAAAGAACTGTATGAAGTGGGGTTCAACCTTGTAAAAAGAAGGCGCCGGGGCAGAAATGTAATCGGCTAGCATGCTATCACTGAAGTCCCTGGCCAGCGCGGAGGCAACATAACAATGTGTGCTGCCATCAACCACTATGGCGTCCTCCATCACCATGCCACCCTTGGCCCCTATAACACTGCCCTCCTCATAGCATTCCTGGACACACTTTACAACATCGTAAGGTGGCACGGTGGTGTAGTGGTTGACACTGTCGCCTCACAGCAAGAAGGTCCAGGGTTCGATTCCCGCTTGGGGACCAGGTTTCCGCGTTGCCAGTTACCCAGGTGGGGTATCTCCCAGGCCTTTCTGTGTGTAGTTTGCATGTTCTCCCCGTGCTCGCAAGGGTTTCCCCTCCCGATAAGATAAACCCAATGGAAAAACATGCACAACAACAGATCGCTAACGCTGTCGCGTCCTTGACGAAGACGGGCAGGAGCACTTGGATTGGTCCCCGGGGCGCGGCCACACGCTGACGCCCCTATCTGCTCCTGGCTGCCCTTGGGGGGAAGGACGACGAGATGGGTCAAGTGCAGAGACTCAATCGCATTAGGAGACACAAGAAATTGCATGTGTGTGTGCCGCCCATCGCATGTGTGTGTCGTTTGCATGCCAAATAAAGACTTCCTAAGTCCTGCATTATTATTATTATTATTCAACCAAACCAGATGGATGACACAGAGGTGATCAGGTTTGTTGTGGCTGCTCTGGTCCGTGACTGGTTCATGGGGTCATCCTGAAATGTCCGTCCTGCATCTCCCTCCATACTCTCCCTTCCTCAATCCAATTGAGGAGCGTTTCTCTGCCTGGAGATGGAAGGTGTTTCTCTGCCTGGAGATGGAAGGTGTTTCTCTGCCTGGAGATGGAAGGTGTTTCTCTGCCTGGAGATGGAAGGTGTTTCTTTGCCTGGAGATGGAAGGTGTTTCTCTGCCTGGAGATGAAAGGTGTTTCTCTGCCTGAAGATGGAAGGTGTTTCTCTGCCTGGAGAAGGAAGGTGTACGAGACACGCAGACACGGATCCCACTGCTGCAAGCCATGGAGGACGCATGTGGTGATGTGACTGCTGAGGCCTGTCGAGGCTTCATGCGCCATTGTAGGCGATTCTTCACCCACTGCTTGGTCAGGGAGAACATGTGGATGAGGTCCTGTGCCAGGCAGGGACCGAAGGCAGGATGCAGCCTAGTTGTTTTGTTTTGTTTATTGCCTATTTTCTGTTATCTCTTTCATTTCATCCTGTTTTCATCCTGTTGGCTGTGATTTACAGTAGACTGCACATTTTGGATACAAATACTGAAAAATATTGTGTGTTGTTTTCTATTTGAGTATACATAAAAACATTATATGGTAATATTTTACATCCAACAGGTGAAAGTGTAACACTGAACATGCAAAGGCATAATTCTACTGATAAAGCATTCATATAGTGTTTTCCATTCTGCACACCAGTGTTCAATGAGTGCTTAGAATGTCTACTCATATGATGTGTTTGTCATTTGAAAATAAAATACCATTTAGTGAAGAGTCTTTAGGCGAGTGAGTCAGAGAGAAGCATTTAGTCGTCCTTCTACCGTCGGGGTAGGAGCTGTTATGGCTGTTTCCCTTCAGCTCAGCGCAGGTCCTTTGTGCGTGTGGAACACTGTTTTGAGGGGAAAGTGTGCTTTTGTGTGAGTTTTGAGATTTGTGTTTAGGGTTTTGAGAAAGTGAGGTAGTCTCACACATCAGGAAATGTGTTTAAGCAATTGTGAAAAACTGTAATGTTACACTATCCATAGACCACACTATTATGACACACTAAGGGGCGAATTCACAAAGCGGCACTAATAGCACCCTTAACTGCACGTGATTAGTGTGCGCTATCTGCTCTGTCTTTGCAACCTATATACTAAAGATATTGTGCGGATGATATACTAGCGAAAACACGCCCATAGGTGTGCAATTTGCTCCTGATTTGCTCCAGCACAGTTGGCTCATGGAGCAGTTTGCACCTGGCAGTGCTGTTGGCAGATATCAAGAAGGGGGGGAAATAAACCCGAAATGAGGCATAGACATAACAGTATTTTTCACCTTTTGTATTTCATTTATTTCGTATTGTATGTCGTTTATTTCCTAATGTATAGAGCTTGCTTAATTTGTATTTTCATGACACATTGCATCATTTGCTTTTGTCACTATCTTTCGTCATTGCATTTGTTTGTCATGTCAACCCCAAATAAATAATTTTGAGCAGACCTGTCCATGGTGCTGAATCTTTAGACCGAAGTTAGGCACTGTGCCAGTGAAAATATTGTCTCATTTAGGAATATTTTTTGAGAGTGAAAGTTGTATTTAATTTTTTGCTAAGAGAATATAACCTGCATTATGGCGGCTACGTGGCGTAGTGGGCAAGGCGCTCGCCACGAAATCTGGAGACGCTGGGCTTGCCTGTTCGAGCCCAGCACTCCACATTTGCTTTCAGTTTAGCTGGTCGTCCGTACTAATACACATTGGCCGTATTAGGGGGTGGGAAACTGATGGGTGGGGATCGGGCGTTGTGGACAGCAACTCCTACAGGTCGGTTGGTGCGCCTGCGCAGTAGAATCAGGAAGTGTCGGGGGCAGCGTGAGCCTCCCACGCGTTACTCCTCGCCACTGAGAGATCGAGCTGCGCGGGTGAAAAGATGCGACTGCTGTTACCTCAAGTACCGGAGGGGACTTGTGCTATGTATGACTTAGTCCACATTGCAGCCGGCTTGTGGGAGGCAAGAAACAGCGTTCGTGACAGGGGAGGGTTGAATTGGATGATACGAAATTGGGATGGGAGAAAATATAGAAAAATGGGAGAAAAAGTGGATCAAAAAAAGAGAATATAACCTGCATTATCATATACTCAAGAATAAACTTTTATTGACCGTGTTTCCAGCGTCTACTCCTCATGGACCTGATGAAATGTTATAAATAAAAAGTTTATTCTGGAGCATATGAGTGTGCGGGTTCTATTGTCTTTATTGTGATTATTACCTATCCCAACACCCAAAGGAGTGATGTGCTTTGGGGGGACTATATAGCATTGCCCCACCGCTACGATCCAGGCATCTAAGCCGGCTTTTTAAGATGCCAAATGTGAGCTCGATCACACCGTGCGTTCTGATGTGAGTCAGATTGTACGCCGCCTCTCCAATGTTGGCAGGATTACGCACAGGAGTCATCAGCCATAGCATGGAGTTGGTAGCCGCCGTCACCTATACAAAAGCATATACTCTTCCCCCACACATTGGCAATGAATATTACAGCACAAACGTTTGTGTCATCCATGCCTTGCATCATTCCGTATAGATTGCTGTTCCTAAAAATGTTGCTGTCTTGCACAGACCCAGGGAATTTGGAAAGCACATTCGTTATTATATTACTGACGTTGCACACCTGTGTTGATTGAATACGTTTGCTTCCTATTTCTAAAAACATTTTCGTTTTCGCTTGGTGGTACAATTGGAACGTGCGTGCAGTCAATAATAATAATAATAATAAACGTTATTTATATATAATCCTTTCATACAAGGATTGCAGTTCAAAGTGCTTTACATAATTAAGACATAATAAAACAAGCAGCAAGAGCAATGCATAACCCAAATAAAAATTGCAGCATTATGCAAAATCTAAATCTCGTTACAAAATCAATCAATCAATCAATAGCGCCGACAACATTGGGGAAGCCGACAACGTTAAATAACAATATTTAAATAATAAATAAGATTGCATGGGATCTCTGGGTGGCTGGCTCAATATCATCCTTGATTTCATCGAGTAGATCAAGAATTGCTTGAGCTGGAAACCTGTGTATCCGGATGATTTCGGTTTCGCCTAAATCAAAAAGTGAAATCCTCCTTAGAAATATTCTTTCACGAGCACGCCTGGCATTACGATGCCTTAGCCTGGCAACAATTACTGCTGCCATCATCACCTGAGACGCTGGCAATGACACCCCTTTATAAATTAGCTCAGTTACCACCAAATCCCTGAAGACTGCCTGAAGGGCGTCACGGTGGCGTAGTGGTAACACTATCGCCTCACAGCAAGAAGGTCCAGGGTTCGATTCCCGCTTGGGGACCAGGTTTCCGCAATGCCAGTGATCTCCCAGGCCTTTCTGTGTGGAGTTTTCATGTTCCCCCCCCCCCGATAAAAGAAATCCAATGGAAAAACATGCACACCAACAGATCGCTAACGCTGTCACGTCCGTGACGAAGACGGGCAGGAGCACTTGGATGGTCCCCGGGTGTGGCTCACGCCACAGCCCTCGTCTGCTCCCGGCTGCCCTTGGGGGGAAGGACGACGGGATGGGTTAACCGCAGAGGAGTATCGCATCGGCGATCCTAAAAAAAGTCAATGCATGCGTGTGTGTTCCGGTGTGTGTGTGTTAAAAACGAACCACTGTGTGTGCCGCTAAAACATTGAGTGTCGTTGCATGCCGAATAAAGACCTCTGCGACAGGTCCTGCATTATTATTATTATTATTATTATTATAAGACGTAAATAGCGTCACTTTAACTGCGCGTGGCAATTAGCGCCGATCTTTGTGAATTGGAGTGTTTTGCGATGCGGCTCATTTGCATAGAAAGGTTAAGGGGCACATGTTCTGCCCATATTACCTCATTTAAATACCCGCAAATAGCACCGACACACCGAGACGCAATGCTGATGACAACGCAGTTACCACCGCATTTCACCCGTTGCGCTTCCTTTGTGAATAGCAAACTGTGTTTCAGAGCTATTTGCACAGGCATAGCGTCAGAAAAAGCCACGCAATCCCTTTGTGAATTCGCCCCTTAATGTTACACTATCCATAGATTACGCTATTATGACACACTTCTCTCTATTTCCTCTCTAGTGTTACTGTGAACTTACAAACGGAAGAAATAATGGATTAATGAAAGAATGAATGAACTAATTAATGAATGGACAAACAAATAAATACATAAATAAATGAATCAATATAATAATAATTTAATTAATTAATGTATAAATAAATGAACAGACCTAGGAGTGTATGTCAGTCAGGAAAGAGGAGAGGATGTGATGATATCTACGGTATGTCTATGAGGAACCGGAGGAGCTCACCTGGATGACACAGATCTCATTGGGCTCAACCATCATCTTCCCAAACTCTGTGGTGATCAGGATCTCTCCTTTCTGGGGCACTGGAGAGAGAGGGAGGGGGGAGAGAGGGGGGGGAGAGAGAGGGGGGGGGAGAAAGAGGGGGGAGAGAGAGGGGGGAGAGGGGGGGGGAGATAGAGGGGGGGAGAAAGAGAGGGAGAGAGAGTGTGAGTGAGAGAGAAAGAGAGGGAGAGAGTGTGAGTGAGAGAGAGTGTGTGAGAGAGAACGATAGTGTGCGTGTGAGAGAGAGAGTGAGTGAGAGAGTGTGCGTGTGAGAGAGAGAGAGAGGGAGAGGGAGAGGGAGA
>NC_140176.1:36062951-36132951 GCF_963971535.1 Notolepis coatsorum | reverse complement strand
ATATCGAGCATCCCTAGTTCCAGTGTTTCACCTACTCTACCGCTGCACAGAAATGAGCTGCTTTCTTTCAAAAGTGGTTGCTGATGGTTACAGGCAGCCATGTTGGAAGAAAGAGAACAACACAAACATTCTATGCAAGGCCTCTATTGGCTGGTTACTACTTGTAACACTGTTCAATCATAAGTGTTTGCCAGGTCCCGCTCTAAATGTAGACAACACAAGAACAGGAGCATATAAGCTCTTGTTAGGTCGTTTAAAATGATAACAAAGCTGATAAATCATTGCATTTACAGCATCAAAATGCATTATAAACTAATTTTATTTGGATTAAAAATGCATCCATTTGCATATGCAGCCTAATATTGGATGGTTTGGCTTTCAGTGGTATAGACCCGTGTGCTTACATTTGAATTACAGATTGCACCTTTAAATAACGAATAAATCCTGGCAAACTCCAATAGTGGAAATTGGGACAATCAATCAACGTGACAGAGCTGGATACCTCCTCTTATTGGCTGGCCGTGGACAGGTGAAGGCGGAGCCAGAGAGCTGCTCAGCGTAAAGCCCATAGGGACACAGCTGAGGGTTGTTCTGTAGAGACACACAGCAGGACAGAAGGTGAGTGAGTGAGTGAGTGAGTGAGTGAGTGAGTGAGTGAGTGAGTGAGTGAGTGAGTGAGTGAGTGAGTGAGTGAGTGATGGAAGATTGGTTCAAACGAAAGCAACCCATTGTCTGAGTGGTGTGTGTGTATGTGTGCGTGTGTGTGTGTGTGTGTGTGTGTGTGTGTGTGAGTGTGTGTGTGTGTGTGTGTGTGTGTGTGTGTGTGTGTGTGTGTGTGTGTGTGTGTGTGTGTGTGTGTGTGTGTGTGTGTGTGTGTGTGTGTGTGTGTGTGTGTATGTGTGTGTGTGTGTGTGTGTGTGTGTGAGAGTGAGACCCAGGGAACCCATTGTTAGGGGGAAGTTGTCACATTTAAGCATCTTTGCACACCGTAGAGGCGCTATATGAATTTTATTATTATTATTATTATTATTATTATTATTATTATTATTATACACTGCTTTTGTTTTGTCCAGTGAAATTGGCTTCTCAACTGCTGTTGCCTGAGACAGGAACCTCTTGCTTTATTATGTGTGTGTGTGTGTGTGTGTGTGTGTGTGTGTGTGTGTGTGTGTGTGTGTGTGTGTGTGTGTGTGTGTGTGTGTGTGTGTGTGTGTGTGTGTGTGTGTGTGTGTATGTGTGTGTGTGTGTGTTTGTGTGTGTGTGTGTGTGTGTGTGTGTGTGTGTGTGTGTGTGTGTGTGTGTTACCTGTCCCTCAGGTAAGGACCCTGGACAGCGAGGGTCTTCAGAAGACAGCTCATTCCCAAAGCCACTCATATACTGGAAGAGACGCAGGCCACACATATCACACAGTGAGAGCCACGCTCTGCATATCATCCAGCCTCATTCTGCACAACAAGTGTTTATGATCATCAATCCGAAGGCTTTGTCAAACCATGTATGTATCTTGTAAATTGTTCCAGTGATTGAAAAAAGTATATGGGAAAGAAAACCTGTGACTCAGAGAGAAACATTCTATATTGCCTCCCGTTTTGCTTCTCGAGTAGATGCTGGGAAGAGTCTGCTAATCACACTTGAGAAAATCGTAGCTGTCTGCTAAATGGTTGAAGTGGGCTACGTTACCCACGGGATCGTTACACTCCTACATCTACATTGACAGCATCGATTGGTCCCCCGGCCTCCTCCTCCTCCTCCTCTGCCCTCGTAGAGCACACCGTGAACTTCCAAGCCTACAGTACATCAACTACAGAAACTCTGCTGAGTCATTGTTGCTCTGCAAAAGAAAGGTTCCAGAGGTTCCCATATGTGCGCGCTCATGTGCGTAACAGTTTTGCCTTCAAAGAAGCGTCCGCATAAAATAAGGCTATTTTAGCGTTGCTTGCAATTTATAAAAAGTACTCGCATTTTTGTCCGTGTGTAATGCAACAACACAAATGTTAACAGTCGTAATGTTTGGCAACATTTTTTAGAATGACTCAATTACATCTCTTTTGGACTGAATGCGCGCGCGGTGAAATGCCCCCGTTGTGCCTTGGTCCTTAGAATTGGGTCGTAAAATGTGTGCCTCGACAATAATGTGGATTATAATGAACGCGTTTTTTTTTTCGGGCGCTCTAGTCTGCGTTGAAATATCAAAATGTTCTATAAACTTTAAAAGACCGCGACGCCACATCTGGGCAGCTGCAAAATGCAGCGCTGTGATTGGTCTGCACTGAACCACGCCCCCACGAGCAAAGTCGCTCCGCTCTCAGCTTGATGTTGTAAACATGACAAGTTTCAAGTTTTGTTTTATTTGTCACATAAAAAGTACATGTACGTTATCGTGAAATGCTTGGTTCTATATGAGCCCCATGAGATTGTGCTTCATACAGTAAACAAGTAAAAAGAATAAATGCCAAACACTGTACAATTTCCGACTAAAGCATGCAAACAATGATGTACAGAATGCAAACGTTTTAAAATGCAAAAACGTTACTAAAAATGCATCATTGCATGTTGGCTGCCACCACTCATCGTTCAATTCAGCCCACACCAAACGTTATTTTGAAATTTAGATTCATTGTTAACAGAGATCATCTCTTACCTTTAGTCCAGACATTGCGCTGCCTTTAGTAACTTTTGAACAGGAGCCAAACGTATTTCAATGTCTAAGCGCCAGTAAAAAAAATAATAATAATAATAATTAACTTCTCCTCCCGACTCTCGCTATGTGCTTTTTCGACCAACGTCCACTGTGCCTGCAGCCCTGCACCCCGTTCTGAAGTGAGTAGGAAAAGACGCGAGGAAAAGGGGGGTTGGATTTATACTCTTTCTCAATATGGGTTTAATTAAGCCTATATAGACATGGCCATGGCCAGTGACGTCACCGTCGGGATCGGGATCATCTTACGTTCTGGAAACAGGAAGGTTATGAACTGACCAAAAGCAAAACGTGCGCAAACAACAAGGCCCTGTGACGCGGCCAAGACAAACAAGAGCAACTCAATGACTCAATTTCAAGTTTTGTTTTATTTGTCACGTATTGAAATGCTTGGTTCTGTATGAGCCCCCTGCGAATGTGCTTCATACAGCAAAAAAAGTTTAAATAATTAGAATAAAGTCCAAACACTATATGCAAAATATACAATATAATATACAAACTAAAGTACAACCTAAAGTACATAATTAAGTACAAAATGCACACAATGAGGTACAAAATGCAAACCTTTTTAAAATGCAAAAATGAGTTATGGATGTAGTGCAAACTCAGACTCATATTGCAATGTTGGGGAAAGTAGTTTACTGTAGTTTACCAAACTGCAAGCTACTTCACAATGACAAGCAGTACAATTAGCAGTACTAATTTTCGAACAAATTTAGTCTGTCAAACTAAAACAACTTTGTAAAATGTAGTTCAGCTACGTGCAAACTAGAAAATACATCACAGAAAAGTATCACAATCAGAGTCTGGAATCTATAGTTACACGGAGCAACAACTGAACTGATAATGAGTAACTGTGGGTGTGTTTGATTTAGGGACTAGGGCAGACCTCAGGTATCATACCCAAGGATGGAGGAGGGGGCAGGGAGCAATTGTTCAGGTGGAATCAGGATCATGCAAAATGTCTGTGGAAATATATGTTTGTAATTATGAATGATACCTGTGTCATATCAATAAATCAATCAAGACTTTGTTCTGTACTCTCACTTTTATTTACATTCAGTTATAATGTGGAACGGATCCCAAGCACAACTCAAGATATGATGCCAAAAGCTGGCCAAAAAGAACACAACGAATTACCCAAAAACCTCCAGTTTGTGGAGGGACCAAAGGGCTTGGAACGGGGTTGGGGCTAGGACTTGGGCTGGGGTTAGGACTGGGGCCAGGGCCATTTACGGCAAAGCCGAGCCGTTGATCACAGAGCCGGAGGCGACAACCGTAGAGCCGGGGCTGGTGGAGCCGACCGTAGAGCCGGGGCTGGTTGAGCCGACCGTAGAACCAGGGCTGGTGGAGCCGACCGTAGAGCCGGGGCTGGTGGAGCCGACCGCAGAGCCAGGGCTGGTGGAGCCGACCGTAGAGCCGGGGCTGGTTGAGCCGACCGTAGAACCAGGGCTGGTGGAGCCGACCGTAGAGCTGAGGCTGGTGGAGCCGACCGTAGAGCCGGGGCTGGTTGAGCCGACCGTAGAGCCAGGGCTGGTGGAGCCGACCGTAGAGCCGGGGCTGGTGGAGCCGACCGTAGAGCCGGGGCTGGTTGAGCCGACCGTAGAGCCAGGGCTGGTGGAGCCGACCGTAGAGCCGGGGCTGGTGGAGCCGACCGCAGAGCCGGGGCTGGTGGAGCCGACCGCAGAGCCGGGGCTGGTGGAGCCGACCGCAGAGCCGGGGCTGGTGGAGCCGACCGCAGAGCCGGGGCTGGTGGAGCCGACCGTAGAGCCGGGGCTGGTGGAGCCGACCGCAGAGCCGGGGCTGGTGGAGCCGACCGCAGAGCCGGGGCTGGTGGAGCCGACCGCAGAGCCGGGGCTGGTGGAGCCGACCGCAGAGCCGGGGCTGGTGGAGCCGACCGCAGAGCCAGGGCTGATGGAGCCGACCGCAGAGCCGGGGGCGTGAGCTGGCTCGTCTATTTTTCCATGGCAGAATGTAGTGCAGCAAACTCCTGCAGCATGGTAGGGGCTTCATACATTTTGATGGCAGGAGTGTGCTGAAGTTCTCTTCCCACCCATGCTCCAGAGGCTCTTCTCTTTCCCCACGTTCTTTGGCTGTTGTCAGCCGTTTGCACGCCCTGTGCACCAGAAGGGCACCTCGTTTGATATGGCCTCTGACCACACTGGTTGTACTTGTAATAATAATAAATAACTGGACTTTGGGGAAGTCTTTATTTGGCATGCAGGCAGACACACATGCGATAGGCGGCACACACACAGGAACACACACACATGACAGTTAGTTAGTTGGGTCGCCGATGCGATTGAGTCTCTGCACTTGACCCATCCCGTCGTCCTTCCCCCCAAGGGCAGCCGGGAGCAGATTGGGGCGTCGGCGAGGGGCCACGCCCCGGGGACCGATCAAAGTGCTCCTGTCCGTCTTTGTCAGGAGCGTTAGCGATCTGTTGTGCATGTTTTTCCATTGGGTTTCTCTTATCGGAGGGGAAACCCTTGCGAGCGCGGGGAGAACATGCAAACTCCACACAGAAAGGCCTGGGAGATACCCCACCTGGCAATGCGGAAACCTGGTCCCCTAGCGGGAATCGAACCTGTGACCTTCTTGCTGTGAGGCGACAGTGTTAACCACTATCCCGACCGTGCTGCCACCGTGCCGGTTGTAGTGGGGAGAGCGTCAATCCCAGCACTGGCACTGGTGTACATCTCTCTCCTGAGGTCATCAAACGTTTCAGCAGCTGTACTTGACCTGACCCCTGCCCACTAAGTACTTCTCTGCTAGTTCTGTGTCCTGCTCTGACAAGGTGTCCTCCTCCCCAAAGTTGGTCAGATACTGCACTGGGTCAGAAGCCAATGCTGCATGTTTGCTCCCCACCTTGCTCATGCAGTCATCTCCAGTGAGTATATGTGCCTTGATCACCATCTTGGCCAGTGGTATGCCAGTTTGGAAACTGCTTGATGCAGTGGGAGCATCTGTCGTTTCTCACCAGTGCCATACTGCTGGCAAGGATGGTAGGTAGCATCGCCACAGGTTCGATTGCACACCATGTCCCGAACTAAGAGCTGGAGATTTCGCTTACACTCCTCAGATGCCCAGAACTTGTGTAGTTGCTGAGGGATGGGTGTGTCTCTGCTCATGCCAATGATGTTGATGATGGTTGTTGAATCGGTACGCCGCATGCGCTCCCCCTCTTTTAGAGACATCTCAATGTAGGAGTCAAGTATGAGCTTGATGAACTCTGGCTCTTCACAGAGGGATGATGTTGAGCTGAGGATGGTGTTGATGGCAGCACCTAGAGTGGGGCATCGTGCCAATGGCATCTGATGCATCTTCGACATGAAGTCCACAACATGTGTAACGTCCCACCGGTTCATGGACTGTTCTCCCCTGCTCTACCTCTCCCTGTCCCTGTATGTTTGTTCCTTGTATTTCTGTCCCTTAGTGTTCTTTCCCTTTTCTCTCTCTTGCTCTCTCTCTCTCCCCTTCTCTCTCTTGCTCTTCACTAGTCTTTGTAGTTACTGTCGGTTATTAGATTGTCAGTTATATTATCGTACTTGGCCATCGCGTCCCGCTCTTAAGCCTATCGAGATATACCTCATCCCATGTACCTATTGTACTCCATCAACGAAAAAAACAAGTACACCCACACCTGCCGGGTCCCGCCCCTATGGAGGCGTAGCCTATAAGACAGTAGGCATGGTCACCAAACACTCTTCCTCTATTTTCGTTTCCATCATAACGGTCGCAGTGCACCTTATGTAAACTAGTTGTTATGAAAAGATTATGAGAAATTGCGTAATGTTGAAAGTTACCGGAGGTTTGCTTACCCCTGGAATCTTCGGGGCATGTTTCAGCGACACGTCGGGCCTATGTTGATGTTTCCTCGTCTGATGGCAGCAGACCAAGGATCAGTGTGCAAGGTTTGGCTATCGGGCCAGCTTGTACACAGGTAGGCCCTGTGTCATCAGAGGCATTGATGTTAGTGTTAGTAATGCTGGTTTGTTTTGTTACACAGCCATGTTGTGTGTCGGCGCCAGGGGCGGGATGGTTTGGTGAACGGTTCACTGCAGTGGACGGGTTCCAAACGATCCTGGAAGCGTGCTGCTAAACAGCTAATGCTAACGCTACATGCTAATGCTAATGCTATATGCTAACACTACTGCTACGCTGTTCTAATGTCTCCGCCGTGGGATTTTGCTGCTTTTCCCTCCTCTTGCCCGGTTCATCAATGAAGGTCAGTTGGTAGCTAATGTGGGGGTTTTGCTGAGTCCTATTTTACCCTTTTTACGGGTAAATGGGTTGTCAACAGGGTGTGCCATGACTAGGTAGGCCTAGCCAGGTAGCGTTAAACCTGTGCCCCGGCGGGGCTTTGAACGGGGTTTCCACCCGGAAGCCGATGCTTGAGGCTCGGCGGGTGGCAGTAGATCTATACTACTGCAGGACGGGACTTAGCGGCGGCCCGTGTTGTGGCTCAGCTGACTATTTTCTGTCCATAGTAGCGTTGAACGCTATGCTATAGTAGTGTAGTGGGCTACTGTTTTGTTCTGTCTCTCCGCTACGAGAATGTCTGTCTATGCTACAGCTTTCTCTCCTCTCAACCATTCCTGCTGACGGTCAATCGGTGTCTATTGGGGGAGTAGTGCGGGGGGGGCTTTGTTTACCTTTTGGGTAAATGGGCTAAGCTAGGGCTGGTGTGCTGTTGTGAATATTATGAATGAATGTGGGACTGGTTCTCTCTGGTCCGCCTCCCCTTAACGTTGTGTACATGGGCTTGCTCATTCTACAGTATTTGTGGTGTTAGTTCTTTTATTCATTTAACCCCTTCATGGTGCACACAACGGTGGAGGTTGCTGTTTGCAACCACCAATGGTGCTCTGTGTTAACATCAGTCCTTTGCTTTTGACATATTGAAACAGTGCCCCGCCCGGCCGACGCCATGAGGTGGGTCGGCCTGGCGAGTGGCTGGTGGGCTGCTAAAGCCTGTACCGCCATGGTATGGAATTGGCAGCGATTAGTAACTGTGTTCGAATTGCTGTTTTTTCTATAAAAAAAATGGTGTCTGGTGGCGGGGCCTTGAGGGCCAGCCGACGTCGACACATCGGAGGTTGTTGACGTTATTAGCTTTGACCTAGCCGCAAGCTATAACCGCTGAGGGTTCCCCTCTCCGCAGGGGATTTTGGTCTTCTGCTGGAGCGCGGGCGGTATTGTCCTAGGCCCCGGCCCACACCGCCTCACACCGCGCAGCCAGAAGAAGAGAGAGCACGGCCTCGTCAGCGGCGATGACGAGGCCCTCGACAGGCGGCCATGTTTCCCCCGCCAGGGGTATCCTGGGCGTTGAATCGACAGGTGTCCACAAGGCCGACAGCCTTGGCGGCCGAGGGATCGGCCATGTTGGATGGGCTCGGCTTGAACAACAAGCCGTCGCCGTCCTGCCGCGAGCAGCCCGCTCTCCGATCACTCCCTCCCCCAACACCAGCGGAAAAAGGGGGCTCTGATTGTTTCCTTTGGCTGCGGGCCGCATGCCTTCGTTGAAGCGTGGGCGGCCCCACTTTTCGCTTCTCATGGGGACAGGGGCTGACACCCAGTTGATGGCTGAGCCTGGGTCTGTCCATGAGAATGTTGTGCTGTCAAGCGGCTCCCACACCATAAGCTGTGTTGGTTGAGCCTGGTGTTACATCTGTCAACTACAAGTGTTGTCAGCAGGGGGGCTCAAAACCTTTTGAGGCACACAGTGCGGGCTTCCCCGGCCTCGCCTTCGCCAGGCCAGGTATCATGTTGGTACCTCCCACTCCCGCGAGATCGGCAGTGGTCTGAAATGAAGAGGTGCGCGTGATTTAGGTGGTAGTAATATCACTGCAGGGCTACGGTGTGTAGGAACCCATGGGGTCCTCACGCCTTGCATGTCCGGCTGCAAAACAACTCCTCAGCATGTTCTGGAGGGGTGTTCAGTGGGGGGGCTTTTGTCACCTAGATTGATGTCAGCTTCCCCCGTATCAAACCGGCCTTTCTGTCGGGGTCCCCCCTTAGGTGCGATTGCCTCGTGGGTAGTGTCAGGTTCCGACCCGACTCGACGGAACGCTCTGCTCGCAAGGGTCCAGGGTTGGCTACGCACAGCGGGTGGGACCGGGCCAACTATCTACAATTCCTGGCGGACCTGCGCCACATGGCGGCGGGTGCGTTGGGAGTGTCATCACATATGACTACGGCAGTACCATATGTCGAGGTGGATGGAGAGAACGCTGAGGCGGGGACTTGTGTTTACACAACCCCACCTGTTTTCGGGTTTGGTACAGACCCTATTGTCAGGGTCACCAGCAGTGACAGCTCTGGTCAACTAGATCCAATCTCTGTGGACGAAGCAAGCCATCGTTGTGGCGTTCTCCTCCCGGTGTTCTCTGGTGCCTGAGAAATTGGGAGGGGGGGGGGGGTGTCAGACCCATGCTGGACCTGTCCCATGGGAAGGTTCAGCATTTTTTGGATCGTCTCCTACCTGTTGAACACTGTCAGGTGGGGGTCTGGTTCTCCTCCATAGACCTGTAGGATGTGTTTTCGCATCTCCGATCTTCCATCCTAGGGCTTACCTACGCTTCCTTTGCAGGGTTAGCGTATGAGTACCAGAGGCTGCCGTTCGGTTTTCTCTGGCTCCCCGCATCTTCACCAAGTGCGTGGAGGCCGCACTGGGGCCTCTGCGTCATCAGGGGTTACGAAGTGTATTCTGCCCTGACGACGTTCTGGTCCTTCGCGGTCAAGGTGGATCGTCGGGTCTCGTACCAGGCAGGTCCCTACCAGCCTGGGGTTTGCTGTAGACTGGAAGTAGAGTACTCCTCTTCCCAGTCAACGGTTGGAGTGCTATGGGCATCCCTCTCAGAGTGTGTTGTCGACACGCTCGGGAGGTTCCATCTTAGGACGGTTACGGCGCTGTCTCACGTCACGTTTTTCACCGACGCCTCCCTCACTGGTGACGCGTCGGGCCAACGCAGTAGGGGGCAGCTGGCAAACCATGCTGCCCGGTCTGCGCTACGTTCAATGTGTTCAATGTGTTGGTATTGAAAGCGGTCCTTCTGGTCCTCAAACGGTGTTGATCAGGACGGACAATACGACGTCAGTGTCGTATATCGACAGACAGGGAGGAGTAAGCTCCCCCCGTCTGCACCAGGCGGCGGGCGGCTGGCTAAAGGCGTCCTCCATCTGCGCGGCCTGAGGGCTCCCCACATCCCCGGCAGGGTGAATGTGGGTACAGGTGTACTGTCGCGGGCGGTCCTCATCCTGACGGGTGGGGATTGCGTCCGGACATAGCCAGGCAGGTCTGGGACCGATGCCGTGCCACCTGGGATTCTTCCCTATGCATCTGTTAGGTCAGTTGTTGGGATGGGTACGTTGAGGGGCGCAGGTTCTTGATCCTGATGGTGATACCATCCGGAATGCGCATGCTCCCTCCACTGTCGCGCTTTACGCGGGCAGATGGCGTATGTTCCAAGTGTGGTGTAAGGCGGGGGGCCGGGACCCAGTCTCCTGCCCCCTGGATGCTGTCCTTAGTTACCTCCAGTCTCTCCTTGACGGTGAGGGTGAGGGTATATGCAGCAGCTATATCCTCCTATCATGAGGGATTTGAGGGGGATGTCTTGTTCAGCCACCCTCTTGTGAAGCGTTTCCTGCTTGGCGCTCGACGCTTTAAGCCGGTGCTACGCTCTTTGGCTCCGAGTTGGGATCTTCAATTGGTCCTCGGTCGGTTGTCCTTGGCCCCGTTTGAGCCTCTTGAGCAAGCGCCGTTGGAACAGCTGTCGTTCAAGACCGCGTTCCTGCTGGCCGTCACCTCCGCTGAACGCGTGGGTGTGCTTTGTGCTCTCTCGGTACGACCAGAGTGCCTGTCTTTCGTTCCGATTGCGGTGTCACTCTGCGGCCTAATCCTGCCTTCGTGCCTAAAAATATCCGGAGTTCTTCCGCTCCAGGGATATTGTGGTTCAGGCGTTTTCATCTGCCTCCTCACGCTAGTGAGTTAGATGCGGGCCTTCACCTGTCATGTCCGGTCCGTGCTTTGGGAATTTACCTCAGCCGTACTCAGGACCTTAGGGTCACCGATCAGCTTTTGTCTGTCACGGTGGTTCTCGTGCCGGTAAGGCACTATCGAAACAGCGCCTGTCCCATTGGTTGTGCGAGGGCATTGCCCTCTGCTACACGTTGGCCGGGCTGGCGTCAGGGCGCACTCCACTCGTGGGGTGGCTGCCTCTGCCGCTCTCCTGGGTGGGGCCTCGGTGGAGGACATCTGTGCTGCAGCTTCATGGTCCTCCCCGGGCCCCTTTGTAAGGTTTTACCTCATGGACATGACCGGGGGTTCTGTCTCCCAGGCGGTTCTGGGGTCTGTGGCCTTTCCTGCTTCCCGTCCTTTGGTAGGGTAGCAGGAGTGTGTGGGTATGGGCCACAGTGTGTTAGGTCACACGTGGTTCCGCCTGTGCTGTGTGTTCAAGGGGTTCTAGTTCCCTCTTGCTCGCACTCAGGTGGAGTTGACTGCGCCCCCCCTTCATTAGGAAGGATGGGGTGACGGGGCTCCCCAACCCCTTGATGTGGGCTTACGGGTCCTCAGGGGGTACATTTGTTGGGCCTCGCGTCCGCTCTACCCCATATCTCGATAGGCTTAAGAGCGGGACGTGATGGCCAAGTACGATAATATAACATAAGGTTATGTATATAACCTAGTTATATGAGTACTGGCTAAGCGTCCCGCTCTTAAGCGGCCCTGAGTTCCCTTTTGAGGGATCTTTTACTGGAAACGGGATTTTTGGCGAGGAAGAGTGTTTGGTGACCATGCATACTGTCTTATAGGCTACGCCTCCATAGGGGCGGGACCCGGCAGGTGTGGGTGTACTTGTTTTTTTCGTTGATGGAGTACAATAGGTACATGAGATGAGGTATATCTCGATAGGCTTAAGAGCGGGACGCTTAGCCAGTACTCATATAACTAGGTTATATACATAACCTTACGTTAAGTGTCTGTAGTCTGCTTGTTTTGTCCCAGTGTATGGTGTTTGTCTTGCCGTCCATAGTTGTAGTTCCTTATGTTGTTTCTTGTAGTTCTTGGTCAGTCTGTTTCCCCTCCCAGGTGTCTCCAGTTGTAATCATCCCAGGTGTTTCTCGTTTGTTATTTGTTCCTGTGTACTTCAGTTCCTTGTTGCCTGTTCCCTGTGTCGGTTCATTGTCTATACTACTCTGTCTATGTTGCTCGTTCCATGTTGTCAAGTGTTCCCCATGTTAGTACTTCGAGTTTGTGTTTGTGTTTACTTTTCCAGTTGTCACAGAGGCTTTGTTTTTGTTAGTTTTGTTCTGTTTATTAGTTTTGTGTCATTAAAACCCTTGGACTTGCTGTCGTCTCCACTTGTCTGCTATTGGGTCCTACGTACACCACCACCATGTGACAACATGAGTGGCAAGAGTAGACTTTGGACTCCATTTGGTGAGGTCAAGTCCAGGCTCAATCTCACTAACCAGTTTATAACTAACCATAAGCATTAGATTCATGCTTTACTTTACCTCTACCAAAAACAAATGCTCTGAAAAAGACGGTAATGTATAGAGCAGTTGCTTATTGGAATAATATACCGAGAAATATAACTATGGTAAGGAACAAATTTATGTTTAAAAAACAGTTTTAAATTGCGCTCATGAATAACAAGATACATTTTGATCATTGACTTATTATGGAAATTAGTATGGAAATATAAAGGTGATCGGTGACTTGAGAAAATTATTCTATATTATGAACCATATAAACTATTTGATCTGTTTTGTCCTTATGGACTGATTGGGGTGTAAAAAGTACACAGAAATTATACTTAAGTGAAAGTATGGGTACCGTCTCAAAATCTGACTCAAGTAAAAGTCAAAGTATCTGGCTAAAAACACACTTGAGTAAAAGTAAAAAAAAGTCCTACTTTTAAATGTACTTAAGTACTAAAAAGTAAAAGTACATTTTTTTTAAATGGATAGACCAGGGTTCTCAAACTCATTCCATCGTGGGCCAAGTTTTCATTTTAACTATACATTGATTGCACCAGGTGAGTTAGTTGAAGAGGTGAGCCAATTAGTGAAATCATCAGCTGGTGTTTAGGCAAGGCTGGAATGAAACCAAACATACACTCTGCCCACAATGGAATGTGTTCTGCGATAGACAATGCTGAAATGAAATAACAGAGGACACTTTTTTGCATTACAATTATTTAATGCACTTCTCCATTGAAGGTAAACTAACATGGACGGCATTCACATCACAGCATGAATAATATCACAATATTAACCACAGCATACTGGATTATCCTGAATAATATCACAATATTAAAGGCAGAATACTGGAGTACCCTGAATAATATCACAATATTAACCACAGCATAATGCGGATCTGACTGTCTATTCTTCTGATAGCAGGTGTTTAATCAAAGAAAAAGAAAAATTGTTCAAGTACTATTTATTCAACTAGAACTCAACATTACAGTAATAGTTTACCTGGCCAACATTCCAACCAAAAACGACACTGAGCTGAAAAACTCTCCTGATATTTCGTGTGTGCGTACACTGAAATGTAATCCTATGGGCGCCTTTTCTGAGGATACTACTAAATTACTTTCAACATAACCTTTCAAGGTCACAAACAGCCAGAATGGTCATAATAATATCATAAATGGATTGCTCATCCTAGAATCATGCAAAATGGAGGTATTACATGTGTATTTACTCTCGGAAACAAAAAGGTTATTACATGCAAATTAGCTCATGTTTTATTTACTAATTTGCATGTATAAATATAACATTTCAGAAAACTTGGCGGCTGGGTGGCGCAGCGGACATTGCACTCGTCACCAATGCAAGAGACACTGGGTTCGACTCCGGCTGTCGGCGTTGCCTCCGGCTTGGGCCAGCCGTCATACTACAGTAACTCAATTGGCAGAGTTAGCGGGTGGAAGTCGATGGGTGGTAATCTGGACGTTGTGGACAGCGACTCCTACAGATCGGTTGGGGACGCCTGCACAGCAGAGACAGGAAATGGCGGGGGCAGTGTGAGCCTCCCACACGTTACACCTCGCCAATGAGAGTCCGCGCTGGCAGGTGAAAAGATGTGACAGGCTGCCTCCTCGTGCATCGGAGGGGACACGTGATGCAAGGCTTCTATCCTCCTTACAACCGGCCAGTGGGGGGCATATGCGAGCAACGTTCAAGACAGGGGTGGGAAGAATTGGCACAGGGGAATTGGGATGGGAGAAAAAATAGAAAAAGAGGAGAAAAAGTGGATATAAAAAAAAACATTTCAGAAAACTTCCAATATGGGCGGCTGAGTGGCGCAGTGGGCAAGGCGCTCGCCAATAACGCAGGAGATGCTGGTATCGAGCCCAGCTCTCGGCGTTGCTACCGGCTTGGCCGGTCGTCATACTAACACAATTGGCAGTGTTAGAGGGTGGGAAAGCCGGTGGGTGGGGATTGGATGTTGTGGACAGCGACTCCTACAGGTCAGTTGGTGCGCCTGTACAGCAGAATCAGGAAGTATCGGGGGCAGCGTGAGCCTCCCACGCATTACTCCTCGCCACTGAGAGATTGCGCTGTTCAGGTGAAAAGATGCGACAGCTGCCTCCTCGTGTACCGGAGGGGACACGTGATGCAAGGCTTGGTCCTCACTGCAGCCGACCAGTGGGAGGCATAGTCTAGCAACGTTCGAAACAGGGGAAGGGAGAATTGAAGGGAGAATTGGTGAGGCGAAATTAGGATGGGAGACAAAAAATAGAAAATAAGGAGAGAAAGTGGATAAAAAAAATTAAAAAAAATTCCAATACATTTTTTATTTGTTGTTAGGTCCTAGACCTAGAGAGTCGAAGGCAGCCATTTTTGATTTGGTGACTGTGGCCATTTCGCCCACTGTGGCGGACAAGCACCTCCGTGATTTTTCATGTCCAGGGACTAGGGGTGTAAAGGTACACGTATCCGTACCAAACCGTTTCAGTACTGGACCTAAGGTTCAGTACGGCTGTGTACCGAACAAATACAACGGTATGTTATGTTATGGTTTGTCAACAACCCCAATAGCACGGCACAGACAGGTAGTTCAGAGTTAGCCAAAAATCAGGGCGTATTTATTTACAAAACAGAAATGAGCGAAAACAACTAAAGCACAAAGGGAGAATGTTCTTGGCAGAGTTGTCTGCGGCTCTGCAGCTCGTCTTCAGAGCAGAGACGGCACTGTGGCGTTGCGCCTCTGACTCTGCGGCTCTGCAGCTACTTGACGATCCACTCGGGAAACAGAGAGAGAGATAATGTCAACAAGACGAGCGAACGGAATACAATGCAGTCCAGAATTGTTTAGGTGAGTCAGTAACAACAACAAGCGGCTCCTCTTCAGTGTTACCCAAACACACAAAAAAACAGAAAGGTCCCGAGTCCAGGAAAATGCGAGAAAAACAGAGTATCCAAAAAAAGTACGTTCCAAAACTCAATTGCGCAAAGAGGTCTACGAGGCAGAGATCCAACGGATGGCAGAGCAAAGCAACAGCGGCGACTTCCATAGACGTCCTGGAGAGAAACAGACGAGGTACAACACGGGAGGAAACAAGCAGCAGCCAGTGGTAATCCAAAACGACCCGACACAGAACGCTAGGAACACCAGAGTACAGTATATAAGGGCTCCACCGAGCTGATTAGAACTCACTTCAGGTGCGCGAAGGTAATTGGTACCTTGAAGCGTGCGGAATCGGACCAATCCTCACAGTTAACCACTAACAACCGCCCACTGGGGGCTGTTTTTTTACAATCTAATATAATTCTTTTTACATTTTTTATTTAACAAATGAAATCGATTATTAATTTCAATATAGAATACTCTTTGACAGCCCTACAAGTACAATTAGTTACTGCACACTGCATCACCCCTGAGTGGAACATGGAAAGCCAAACTTTCCCTCCACTGTACCGAAAACCTGTACCGAACCGTGACTTCAAAACCGAGGTACGTACCGAACCGTGGTTTTTGTGTACCGTTACACCCCTACCAGGGACCCCTTGACTTAGTCCAAGTGAGAAATTGTGTCAACCCCAAATTGCGAGCAGGACAACAGGCCAGCTACTGAATTATATCACTGTACATGTTGTGAAGGATCAGATTAAACCGAATATATATATTTATTTATGGATATATATTTAATAGTATTTGTATATCGTTTGATATCCCTTGTATATTCCTTGTACATATACACTGAATATCCCTTTAGTCTACTAACAGCCCATAATAGTTTCATTCTACCATTGGACAAGAACCTGGCGCCAGCAGCCAAGCCCCTTGGTTCAAGTTCAATCGTGCCGACGAACATGTCGTTACAAGCCCGGTTCCGCGTAGGAATACGTCTGGCGAAATACGAATGGTACTATTTGTTCACAGCGCATATATATATGGCGCAAGTAAAGTAGAACTTTCTTTTAGTCCATTAGTCCTTTACCCTCCAACCTAGTAACAGACGTGAAGCCTCACCCACGACGCACGTGTGGTGCAGTATGGCCTACTTGGCCTCAGAATAGGCATTGAGACATCGTGTGGATTAATAGTTGAATTGTCATAGTTTGGCACTATACCGTCGAGTGGGACGTATTTCTATTAAGTTAATAATAGTCTATTATGTATGGTGCATCGTTCGGTTAGAGTTATAGAGTGAGCAGTACCCCCATCGTTCCTGGCGTTATCTAGAGTCTTAACCAGGCTGGGCAGACCACGTGTGGTGCTTGCATCCGAGGAGCTCTGGGCCAGGACGAGTGGACCTGTACATTGGATTACTTTACCCGGACGACGGCGAGCCCTCCACGGCTTGGATTATCTACGTGCTTTGGGTGCTTTGATTATGCCATGGATAACGGCCAACACTGCTGAGTGTTGGAACTGCCCCCCCCCCGAGAGGAGTCCAGGTGAGACGGCGCTCTACCCCGAGTGAGGTCGCCTCACGTCTCTTCGTTGTGGACCGGCAGCTACCGTCTACAAGAGGGCCCAGCTGTATTCATCTGCGGACCGAGGTTCTGTGGGCACCGTGTTCAGCACTCTGAATTCTCCCAAGAAATCGTCGGCCAGATGGGATATCGCCAGCGGCTCTCCTAACCCCCCCCCCTACTGACTTACAACCAGCGGGACCCCCTTTTAGTATATCCAGCTATAATCATTTAAGTACCATCGCTATAGTTCCCTAAAGAACCAGGTTGCATACTTGCTCCCTGCGTAACCAGAGATTGGACATTCAATGTTGATTTGCCTACGAATACTCATTTGCCTTACAAGTGCATTCAAATCATAAATGTCATTAAGTGAACGTTGTATATACCCTTTGCTATATAAAATATTCGATTTATACATTTGTGTGGACTTCGTTTCATCAGGTGGGAAAGTGTTCATCATATCTACATCATGTACTGTGTGGCCAGTATTTAAAGTACATAAAGCAGGTAGTGGTTTAATGATACCATACTTATCAATACAGTCAGGGAATTGTACCCCTCAGTTACAATTGGTCCTTCGAGCCGGAGGGTAACTAGTGTAATATTAATATAGTGTTATTAATATTGAAATGGCCTATGATGAACACTCCACGAAACGGTCCTCCTAACGTAGAACGCCCGCAGCGCAGACGACAGCCACCTCAGTACTTAGAGGATTACGCTGTCAGTCAACTACCTAGCCTTCGACAAACGGTAAACGCGGTAAAAGTAGAAAGTAAAATTATGTCTGACCTTAACAAACAGGTTACCCCGACCACAGAGGCCCTAGTGGGTTCTAATGTAACTGACCAAGCTCACGGTGGGGACCAGGAGGGAGCTGACATGCCTTTACCCCCCGCCAATACCGAAGAAGTAGTCCCCGACCAGCCCCGGGAGGAAGACAACCCTACAGAGAGAGAACTCTGCACGGAAGAAGAGGAGGAGAGCGCCGAGGAAATAGAGCTCCAGGACTCCCCAACGAGTACAGCCAGGAGCGGCTCACCTCTACAACCGTCTTCCCCCAGCGAAGCGGAGAGGATGCTATCACAGGCGTTCCTCGTCAGCCTGACAGCCTCTACCGAACGCGATCGACTTCAGGGTGAACGCGATCGACTTCAGGGTGAACGCGATCGACTCCAGACACAGCAGCGGAGCGAAGAAGAGTGCATACGCCTGGAGATGAGACGCCTTCAGACGGAAGAGAATATGGCAAGAGACCGGGCCGACGCCCAGCGCGCCGCTGCCGGTGCCCAAAGAGAAGCAGATCTCATCCAGCGCGAAACCGAGCGCGACAGACTACAGGGCGAGCGCGACAGACTACAAGCCGAGCGCGACAAGTTACGGGCGCGGCTAATGGAGCGGCTGATCCTCAGGGCAACACCCTCTCCCTCCGCCAGGGGTTCAAGGAACTCGTCGAGACAACAGTCAAGGGCAGCGTCTCCTAACCGAGCAAGCGACCCTGAACTTGACCAACAGACCAAGCCTATACCCCCCGCAGACCCCCTTCCCAGACCGGTCCAAGCGAGACCCAGCTACAAGGAAGGAGCGGCATACACTGCGGAGAAGCTAAATAAACGACTACAGGATCTAGAGGACCTGATAGAAGAAGAAGAGGGAGAGGAGGAGAACCAAGCCCGACGACAGCACAGTACTCCACCGGACCAGGAGGTCCAGTACAGCCCAGGCTATACCCCCGCGGCGCTGCGCTACAGACCCCCGACTCTATTCACGGGTGAGCATGACGCACGACCAGCCCCGAGGAATAGCACCTGGACCAGCGGGCCATGGTACCCTGCCGGTACCAGCCCACAGAGAGGCGCAAGAGGAGACTCGCCTAGGAGGTCTCTCCCCCAACGCTCGCCGATGTATCAGCCATCCACGGCGTCATACATTGCCACACCGACCACCAGACGGAGTGTGTACAGAACACTCGCCAGACAATATGACCCGTTGGGATGTATTCTACCTTACACCACCAGGGCAAAGATGATTGTACGAGCACTATGGGACAAGGACCAGGGCTGGGACGACCCAATACCCGCACACCTTGCCTCCACATGGAGAGAGTGGGAGACGGAACTCCGCTCACTCCCAGGCGTCAATATACGCCGCAGCTACTTCCCACCCACAGTGAGGCCAGAGACATGCAAGATGGATCTACACGTCTTCAGTGACGCCTCCGAAGTAGCCTACGGATCGGTGGCCTACTTGCGTGCCCAAGAGAAGGGAGGAGAGATACACACTGCTTTCATCCTGGCTCGCTCAAGAATAGCCCCACGAAAGCAACAATCTATCCCGCGTCTAGAGCTCTGCGCAGCCCTAGCAGGAGCGCATCTAGCCACGTTAATCCAACGTGAACTCACCATTCCGGTGCACAGAACAATCTTGTGGTCAGATTCCACGACAGTACTCACATGGATCAAGTCTGATTCATGCAGATACAAGGTCTTCGTGGGAGTCAGAGTCACCGAGATTCAAGAGTTAACAGAAGCAGCGAGCTGGCGGTATGTGGACACCAAACACAACCCAGCTGACGTCATCACCCGGGGAATGTCCCTAGATTACCTCACCCGTCGCAACATCTACAGTGACGGACCAGAATTCCTCAAGCTCCCGGAAGAAGAGTGGCCTACGCCCACCCCACGGGAAGCAAGTAAAGAGGAGGCTGAGAACAAGAAACCTATGTTCTGTGGACTGAGCACAGTCGCCTCCACAGACCCCAACATAGATGATTGCATTACCCTACAGAGTGCGCAGCTAAAGACATTCCTGTGGCACCACCCAGAGATTCAGTCCACGGCCGACATTTCAGCGGCTGACTACGAAGAAGCAGAACTTCTTCTACTACAACGAGCCCAGAGAGACTCGTTCCCCGACGAGCTAGACTGTCTACAGGGAGGAAAGCCCGTCCCATCAGACAGCAGACTGCTCCACCTGGCACCCGAGAGCGACGCCCATAATCTCATCAGAGTGGGTGGTCGTCTGCGGAGAGCCCCCGATCTACCGGATGACGTTAAGTACCCGATAGTCTTGAACAGCCGACACAAGGTCACAGAGCTGATCATAAAGAAATACGACGAGGATGTACACCACGCAGGAGCAGAGAGAGTCTTCGCGGAGATCAGACGTCGCTATTGGATACTTCAAGGAAGAGAAGCGGTGCGACGCTTCCAGCGAACCTGTCTAGACTGCCGAAAGTGGCGCGCGCAGCCCAGCATACCCCGGATGGCTGACCTACCTCCCTGTCGCCTCCGACTCGGCGACAAGCCATTCCACTCCACAGGCATGGACTGTTTTGGCCCGTTGTATATAAAGAAAGGAAGAGGAACCGAGAAGCGGTGGGGTATTGTATTCAAATGCATGACCACCAGAGCGATACATATCGAACTCCTTCCAACTATGAGCACAGACTCATTCCTTATGGCCTTCCGAAGATTCACATCACGGAAAGGAAAACCGTCTACATTGTTGTCTGATCACGGGACAAACTTCAAAGGCGGAGAAAGAGAGCTGAGAGAGAGCTTCCAAGCTATGGGCCCAGAACTTAAGACCCACCTCGCTCCATCCCAGATTGACTTCCAGTTTAATCCCCCGAACGCACCCCACTTCGGTGGAACCTGGGAACGAGAAGTACGTTCTATAAAGACAGCCCTGTACGCCGTGCTTGGGGCCCAGACTGTGGCGGAAGAAGTCCTAATGACAGTCCTCACGGAGATCGAGGGAGTATTGAACTCCAAGCCCCTCGGCTACGTCTCCAGTGATGTAGCAGATGTCGACCCAGTCACCCCCAACACACTCTTGATGGGGCGGCTGGACCCCGCGCTACCCCAGACAATGTACAGGCCTGAAGAAGCGAACGGCCGAAGAATGTGGAGGTACAGTCAAGTACTAGCTGACAAGTTTTGGAACAGCTTTCTACTCCACTACCTACCGTCTCTACAGACCCGCCAGGGGTGGGTGGGGGAGAGGGACAGTTTGACAGAGGGAACGGTTGTCATGATTGTCGACCGGTCACTGCCCAGAGCTGTGTGGCCGGCTGGCCGCGTGAGCAAAGTGATCACCGGTGCCGATGGCAAGGTCCGAGCAGCCGAGGTGCTCGTCCAAGGGCGAACTTACACACGACCCGTGGCGAGGCTAATAGAACTGCCCAGACTCCCAGACACTATCGATGACGACCATGACCCCATGACTTTGTGAGTTGACTGACCCTTACAGCGGACCTTGAGTGGTAGACAGTGCGGTTAATCTGTCTCTGCTTAGCTAATTAGGTGGGACTAATTAGGGGGCGGCTGTTGTGAAGGATCAGATTAAACCGAATATATATATTTATTTATGGATATATATTTAATAGTATTTGTATATCGTTTGATATCCCTTGTATATTCCTTGTACATATACACTGAATATCCCTTTAGTCTACTAACAGCCCATAATAGTTTCATTCTACCATTGGACAAGAACCTGGCGCCAGCAGCCAAGCCCCTTGGTTCAAGTTCAATCGTGCCGACGAACATGTCGTTACAAGCCCGGTTCCGCGTAGGAATACGTCTGGCGAAATACGAATGGTACTATTTGTTCACAGCGCATATATATATGGCGCAAGTAAAGTAGAACTTTCTTTTAGTCCATTAGTCCTTTACCCTCCAACCTAGTAACAGACGTGAAGCCTCACCCACGACGCACGTGTGGTGCAGTATGGCCTACTTGGCCTCAGAATAGGCATTGAGACATCGTGTGGATTAATAGTTGAATTGTCATAGTTTGGCACTATACCGTCGAGTGGGACGTATTTCTATTAAGTTAATAATAGTCTATTATGTATGGTGCATCGTTCGGTTAGAGTTATAGAGTGAGCAGTACCCCCATCGTTCCTGGCGTTATCTAGAGTCTTAACCAGGCTGGGCAGACCACGTGTGGTGCTTGCATCCGAGGAGCTCTGGGCCAGGACGAGTGGACCTGTACATTGGATTACTTTACCCGGACGACGGCGAGCCCTCCACGGCTTGGATTATCTACGTGCTTTGGGTGCTTTGATTATGCCATGGATAACGGCCAACACTGCTGAGTGTTGGAACTACCCCCCCCCCGAGAGGAGTCCAGGTGAGACGGCGCTCTACCCCGAGTGAGGTCGCCTCACGTCTCTTCGTTGTGGACCGGCAGCTACCGTCTACAAGAGGGCCCAGCTGTATTCATCTGCGGACCGAGGTTCTGTGGGCACCGTGTTCAGCACTCTGAATTCTCCCAAGAAATCGTTGGCCAGATGGGATATCGCCAGCGGCTCTCCTAACCCCCCCCCCCCTACTGACTTACAACCAGCGGGACCCCCTTTTAGTATATCCAGCTATAATCATTTAAGTACCATCGCTATAGTTCCCTAAAGAACCAGGTTGCATACTTGCTCCCTGCGTAACCAGAGATTGGACATTCAATGTTGATTTGCCTACGAATACTCATTTGCCTTACAAGTGCATTCAAATCATAAATGTCATTAAGTGAACGTTGTATATACCCTTTGCTATATAAAATATTCGATTTATACATTTGTGTGGACTTCGTTTCATCAGGTGGGAAAGTGTTCATCATATCTACATCATGTACTGTGTGGCCAGTATTTAAAGTACATAAAGCAGGTAGTGGTTTAATGATACCATACTTATCAATACAGTCAGGGAATTGTACCCCTCAGTTACAGTACATATTAATACTACAACATGCAGTAGTACTAATTCATATATATTATACCTAGTTTAATCACCTGTACATTGTATATTACTGTTGCACTTTACTGTTACATTTGCACTCTGGTTGGATGCCTAACCTCTTTTCGTTGTACTGTACTTGAAGTTGTGCTGTATGATGACAATACATTTTAATCTGATCTATTCTAATAATGTTGATTTTAGGAGATCAAACCAATGGATCATGCAGTCTCTTGAGTCTGAAGTCCACCCAGCACTGTGACAGCTCAGCATTTGTTAAAGGGGTACTTAAACAATAAACAATGCTGATTTATTTTGCACTTAATCTCACCCAACTCTAAACAGTTGTACACACATTCATTCAGTTATTGAGAGTAAATGAGTTTGAATATAAATGGTTAATGGTAAATGGTGCATTTATATAGCGCATTTATCCAAAGCACTTTACAATCTTACCCATTCAATCACACATTCACACACCGATGGCGGAGGCAACCATGCAAGGTGCCAACCTGCTCATCAGGAGGAGTTAGGGGTTAAGTGTCTTGCTCAAGAACACTTTGACACGCTGCCCGGGAAGAGCGGGAATCAAACTGGGAACCTCCGGATTACCTCCCGAGCCACCAATTTGGCCACCAGTGACTCCTTGTGTTAATTACAGCTCAGTCCCTATAAAACAAGGTATTGCTATTTTTTCATCTACATAATTTTATTGAGCTGTAATAGACGCCTGGCCATAAGAGCACTCGGAGCAAATGCTCTCCCACTATTGAACTTGGGGGAGCAAAGCTATGCTCTTGCTCCACCACTTTTTGATCATATGAAAAATTTGATATATCCCCCCCCAATATATATTTCTAACCATAACTATGTAATTTCAATCAAATTAATAATACGCAATGACACTTAATAGCAAGTTTTTAAGTTTCCAAAGATTGCGACACCCCCCTGCTCCCCCATATGGTTTGATCCAGTGCCTCTCCAACCCCCAGCAGAGCAGACAGCGCACGGCGCTGGCGCTGCAGGTAGGCTGAGTGTAAATATCAAAGGCCACAGAAGTGTGTCATTTGGTGGCAGGCAGGATTTTCCAGTAAGTTGTTTATGATTGTTAAGATTATTTATGTTAGACATGTCTTCTATTGAGTGGTAGAAGTTCTACCACGCAATACAATAAAAGTGTTTCACGTCCCGAAATGCCATCTGGTCATACCAATAATAATAATAATAATAACAAAGTTTCCCTCTGGTGGCGTTAGCTTTAGTGCTAGCCGCTAGCTAACGTTGTCATATATCTAGATATGTGGTGTCGTCAGCTGGATAACGTTGACTTCGTTTGCAAATTTTAACGTTCGCTATGGCAGACGAGCAGGGCCGGATTAACGACGGCTGCGGCCCGTGGGCCTTTAGTGATGAGGGCCCCCCAAAAAAAAAAATTTTTTTACTTTTTTTTTTTTTTTTTACTTTTTTTATAATAATAATAATAATGCAATACAAGTCGGAAAATTAAGGGATTATGTCCATGAGTGTCATTTTTAGAAATTAAGGCCTGCCTCTTATATAAGCCTCTCTAATAAAGGCCTGGTGCTCTTTGCAGCTGAGGTAAATAGAAGACCCGTCCTATATTTGAGGATTTACGGTAAATCAAGATGTTCAATTATCTTAAGGTACAATACCTGAAATGAAAATGTGTGTGTGTGTGTGTGTCCAGCCAACCAGGTAACATGGCAGAAAAAAGAAAGAATACAGACATCGGAGCATTTTTCAGTACACCAAAACGCAAAGTAAGAACCCTAGTAGCCTAATAGCTCAAAGACTTAAAGGGCGGGCTCCACAAATAATGGATTGCACGGTGTTAATTGCACCCTTACTTACAATTCATTATGAATTGTAAATGGGGGACCCTGATGTAAACAAAACAAAAGTCTTTCTCTGGTCTGCATCCCCTTAACAATTGTGTGTATTGAGCCGTACTATATTGTACCCATTCTGCAATATGTTAATAACATTTTTAATCAATCAATAACAGATTGCAGAATGGGTACAGTACGGCTCAATACACACAATTGTTAAGGGGATGCAGACCAGAGAAAGACTTTCGTCTTGTTTACATCAGGGTTCCCCATTTTCAATTCATAATGAATTGTAAGTAAGGGTGCAATAGAAATGTTTCATAATGATGTTCAGTGTATTCATAAGTGTATTGCTCTCCTTAATGTAGAATGATATGGTGACTGTACAGACTCAGGAAGGAGAGAAAGAGACCCAAGAGTTACAGGTAATGGAAATATCAGACAGTCAGCTTAAAGTGTAGGATAACATAACAAATTAAGACACAAATACTTGGATTATATATCCCCCCTCTCCCTTTCTTTACAGAGTAGCATAAATATTGTGTATTCAAACAGGTTCAGTGTATTCATAAGTGTATTGCTCTCCTTAATGTAGAATGATATGGTGACTGTGCAGACTCAGGGAGGAGGCAGAGAAGGAGAGAAAGAGACCCAAGAGTTACAGGTAATGGAAATATCAGACAGCTTAAAGTGTAGGATAACATAACAAATTAAGACACAAAATAGGCTATATTTACAACAGACCCTGTTATTGTTCCTTGTTGATATTTTTTCTCTCTTTCTTATTAAAAACTTGGCCTATTTGAAAGGAGATTGATTTAATAAAAATAAAAGAGCGAAAAATCAATATACAGTATATATACAGTATATATATATATATATTAATATATTATTATTATTATAGTAATTGGCTATCATACTGCAATATAAACTGAGTTTTATAGTGAAAAGAGCAGCTTTATTGGTCAAGATTGAAGGCTCTATATTGCAGGAAATTGCACGTACAGGTTCATTAAATGAAAAAAATATCTGCCGTTGAGGGGGTCGTGCCGGACCCCCTCCAAACCACCCCTTGCCTGTCGAAAAAAAAAATAAATAAAAAAGAAACAATAATAAAAAAAAAATTTAAAAAAAAAAAAAAAAAAAAAATGCACCCCCACTTTCAACTATAACTAGGCGGCCATGAACACAACGCAAGGATTAATTCACTCTCACATGGTATTATAGTACTACATAGTATTATAGAATACTAGACAATACTACAGGATACTACATGGTACTACAGAGTATAACATACTAGTATTAAAGGGTACTACATAGTATTATAGAATACTAGACAATACTACAGGATACTACATGGTACTACAGAGTATAACATACTAGTATTAAAGGGTACTATATAGTATTATAGAATACTAGACAATACTACAGGATACTACATGGTACTACTGGGTATAACATACTACATAGTAGTTGTAACTGAGGGGTTACAATACCCTGACTGTATTAAACATTGTGATATATTAAACCACTACTAGTTATGTACTTTAATTACTGGCCATACAGTACATGAATATATATGATGAACACCCACACAAGAATACGGCATTGACACATAAAGTTCTATTGGAGGGTTATTTATTATTATTAAGCAACGTTAGGTTACAGATTGAGAATTAGGCTCGCGCTTGTATGGCGAAGAACATACGTAAAGTCAGTCAAGAGCATAAGTCAATGAGAATAGTAGGAATACTATGATGGGTCTAAGCTGACGCCACCTGTGGTATAGCAATTATATGGGCCACACCGGTACCAGCTGGAGACACTGGGGGGTTCCCTCCGGGGTGTAAGGCCGGAAGGGGTAGAGGAATGTTCGGGTACAAAGTCTGGGTCAACGAGGAATAACGAGGCTCCAGATACAGGAGCCGGTGCATGTACTCCCTTGATCAGCAGACAAAGCAATAGTTGTAATCCAATATGCTCGATAGCATTGACGACAGCTAGCCAGCCCCTTCCAAGAGGCGGGCCCGAGTGGTGATCCTCACGAGGTTAAATCCCAAACGACAGTGGAATCAACGGTGCTCTTCTCCGGTGGTCACGGTCCCAAAGCAATATAATCCAACCAGAAATGGTTCTGCAATCGCCGGTGTAGATTCTCCTGTGTACATATCCAACGGTTCTCGCCTAGGACTCCTCGGGTGTGGGCACGGATTTAGGCCTCACAGCCTGGATAAGTGCACTAGCTAAATACACGACGAACCGGTGGTAATGCTGGTCACTGAAGAACTGTAGCCGCACGATACACTATAAATGATCGACTATTACTTCACATTAGATTAAGTCGAACTCAACGTTACTGCGTTAAACTCTGACACTTTAACATTCTATTCGCACGCGGTTCTCAATGCTCTATTTAGATGCAAGGTTGCTCACTTCACTGCACGTTGACTCGTGGTGAAGGCATTAAGGTTTTGGTAAGACTACTGCTGTTTACACCTGCGCCGTATTTATACGTAAGGTGAATATCTAGTGCCAACCTCAGTTCTTGTCTCGTATTACTACGCAGACTCTGGGCATGTACCCGGAGTTGCCTTTGAACTTGCCGTTGGGGGCTTGGTCGTTGGCGCCTGGGGTCGCTGTCCAATAGGAGAGCGAATATTACTCTGGTTTGTATGCAGGTAAAGGGATATTCCGTGTATATATACAAACAATATACAAGGTATATCAAAACAATAAATATATATATTCAGTTTAATCTGACCCTTTGCAACAGTAGTAAAGGGTAATACATAATATTATAGAATACTAGAGGCTACAACAGGGTATTACAGGGTACTAAGATGGTTCTAATAGAGTTATATTGGGCCAGTCAAAGTGTGACTCTGGACTTAACACAATACAAGGGGTCATTATCTATTTCAGTTGCTAAATATAACAAATTTGGCACATTTCTGTGATAGGTTATACAGCCGGGGAAATCGTCTGACTTTGGCCTGGCTAAGGGCCTCTAACTAGGCGTTTGTTTGGTTGTTTGTTTGTTTTATTAGGATCCCCATTAGCTGTCCTGGGATCCTCACAAGAAAATAATACAACAGAACAAATACAGAATGTAATTAGCAATACAATTAAAACAAGAAGGGTAAAAAAAAAAAAAATGTGGGGGGAGCTCCCGTAGCTCACCGCATATCTCGCCGCTATTTCTGCGTCGGGGAAAACCGTGCTCGTCACGGATCTGGGGGACACGAGTTCGATTCCCGGACCCGCCGTCATTTCTCAGAATGTCTTCCCCTGCTCTACATCCCATTTCAACCTGTTTCTGTCGGTCATGCTTGACCAGAAAAGCGATAAACGCTAAAAAATAAAGTTTAAAAAAAAAAAAAGGAAAAAAAATGTATAAAGAAAAATGCAATAACATAAAAACATAAAATAGTTAATCACATTTTACTACATCATACTATATGAGTTTCCTTTACATCATTTCATATTTGAATATATATTTTTTAATGATATTCATTATTTACTTGCCTTGTGGATACTGGTAGCTAGTTCCAGTTGAGTATGGCTCTATAGGAGTGTTGATTGTTTCTCTGTCTAGACGCAGATGTGCATTTGTGTTTCACTCGCTGTCACTGGGACAGAAAGCATGATTTGGCATTTCTGCAATGTGCAGACTGAAGGTAGAGCCGCAGTTTGCAACAAGGTTTGGTCCTGTTACATGATTATAGCATATCACAACTAGGCCAGCTTACAACCCAAACAACTGCCTCTTTGAACTGCTGCGGTCAGGCAAGCGCTACCTGAGTCTCATGGCCAGTACAGAGAGACTCAGAAGGAGCTTCTATCCCCAGGCCATCAGGGTGCTCAATGACAATGACACTATGTAACAACCCATCATCTACACTCACTGCACACACATCCACATGTACACACTCACTTTAAACAAACACTCACCTTACCACTAACTTTACGCACTTTAGACACTTTAACACACTTTATATTTATCTGTAGCCCTATTTTCAGAGATTTCACCTACATGCCTAAGTAAAAAAATAGGGAAACAAGTCCAGGCACGCACTCCAGGTTTTTCAAATTTATTGGCAGCCTGAAATCATGTCGTTTCGGTCTGAACACACCTTCTTCAGAATGGCTTGCATGAAGCATGAAGGGTAAGTGACCAAGTTTATACAAGTCAAACAGGAAGTGACAACATTTGAGAAGTGGGTTTAGGAACACAGCCCAATCGCTGAACACAGGAGAGGAGAATGGAGCGTTTCAAGGGGTTTTAATTGTATTTCCCAAGCAGACAGCAGTACAACAGGAATGTGCAATAGAACGGGGTTAGAATGTTCTTGGGGGGGTGAGGATAGATGTACTCCGGCTGCAGCTGTGGGCAGAGGACACAGGTCTGTGTCTGGAGAGAGAGCAAGAGCACTTCTTGCGTGGTATGGGACATCCAGACAGGAAGGCGCACTGGAACGGGGATCCTGGGGCACAAGAGAAACGGATTAGAGCAAGGAATACACAAGAGCAGGTTAGCAGAGCTTCAGGCCGAGACGTCGTACCTACAGTAGGTAGTGATGTTTAACACCACAACGACTTCTGGTCAGCGTCGTCGAGTAGAAGTAGGGTCTTCATCAACGGGGGATGGGATACAGCTGTGAGGGGTGAGGTGCCTGACAGCGTGTGAATCAGAGGGATGAGGTGCAGCTGGGCTGAGTGACGGGAAGTGAAGGGATGCTGGCCATATAAGGGTGTGAGGCTTCCGTGGAGAAAGAGAGGATGAGGAGGAGTGCGTGGTGGATGGAAAGGAGGATGAAGAGGAGTGTGTGGTGAACGTGAGGGGAAAAGGAGGGGGAGTGAAGTACGCTCGTGCTGTGACTATGACACAACATAGGAAGTGACAGCACATTCCAACAAGAGATCTGCACAAGAGTACAAAATACCACTTACAAGCACAACCTTTTCAGAAGTATGTAAATCAAAAAGAAGCATGTAAATCAAAAAGATATATCTATATATATTATACAGAGTAGGCCTACATCTTAAACTACTGAAATATAAACACTCATGACCCATAGTAGCCGTCTTTCAATTATAAATATAAAGAATGATAAATGAAAATAAAATAAAAATAATTAATAAACAATCGAATGAAATGAAATAATCAAATGAAACAGGTCATTTTCCTCATTGAGGCCTCTAGGCTCTAGTCTAAACAATCCAGAAAATGAATATACAAGCTTTCCCTTTGTAGCAAGAGCCTGTCTCTGTCACCGCCTCTTGGTGGTCTCAAGACTTGTTCTAAACCCATGTATTTTAAGCCAGAAAATGTGTTTATTGTTTAGAGCCTAGAGGCCTATGTAGTCTATTTGCCAACACAATGAACCCGGAAATGTTGGAACCACCAAACTTTTATGATAGATATGGATAGTATGGGTCACCAGCACTTAGAAACTGCCGGATGCTAAATTGTACATGTTGGGCAACTTTTTTTATTTGCATAATTAGCCACATTTGCATAATCACCTAAATGGACAAATCTCGGAAACTACTTGATCAATTTCAACAATGTTGGAGTGGTTTTGGGGGTTATTCGGGATGCTGAATCCATTTATGATACTCAAGAGTTTCGGAATTGCAATATTTACTGGAATTTACCAAATTTCAAGTTCAAGAGAAATTCTGCTGAATAATATTATGGGGAAACTTACTCCTTGCTTACAAGTCTTGGTTATCATAGACTCAGGTCTACTAGGTAAGCTTTAAGTCCCACATTAACAAGGTGACAAAAACATAATTCTTCCACCTTAGAAACAAAGCTAAAGTACAACCATTTATAAATCAAAAGGATGCTGAAAAACGGATCCATGCCTTTATTCCAAGCCGACTGAAGAAAATACTTCAGTTTATTCAACTCTCAGCTAGGCTATTACACTGGCTTCCGGTAACATTTAGAATTGATTTGAAGGTCCTCCTTCTTATGTACAAAGCCCTAAATGGAACCAGACCAAGCTATATTGGCAATTTTCTTGTCAACTACATGCCCCAAGAACACTACGATCATCTACTTCTATCATCTTGTATTTTTATTTTCTGCATTGCATTTATTCTGTCTATTTTATGCTCATTTGATGTATTCTAGTGTATTTTCTGCTGTGAAGCACTTTGGGCTGCAATTCTTGTATGGAATTTGTACAAATAACGTTTATTATTATTATTATTGCCATCCTTAGAGTTATTTGCTACCTCTATCTAGCAGGGCTAAAATTATTTTAAATGGTTTTGTTAACCCTCCTGTTATCCTCAAATTGACTTTACACTCTTTATCCTTGGGGACATTTTGACCCCAGCAGTTTAAACCTCCAGAAAATGATCATAATCAAAAGTGTTACCCAAATGTATGTTTCAGGTGCTTCATGTTACTTTGTTGATTACCTAAATAACCATTTAAATAAAACATTACACCTACTCCCCCCCCACCCACCCAATTATACATACATAATATATATTATGTTGTTCAAGTGGGGAGTGGGCCCATGATAACTTTCCGTTTTTGGAAAGTAACGTGTCTGCTTGTGGTTGAGAGACAACAGGAGCATCTGCACTAAGGGTCTCATTCTCATCAGAGGAGGACGCCTCATAATCAGGGTCTCAGACACATTCTCTCCTATGTCACTTTCACCGTCAAATATCTGTGACAAAACTTCACTGGCAGAAAACTTTTTCTTCAAGGTAATTTAGAGTTTAGAAGGCTGCTATGCAAGCTATGTTTGCTCCTCCCCTATGTTGCGTAAAGTTTAGGTAGTCAAAAATCACAAATAACAATAAAAATACAGTCCGGGATATACGTTCTAAAATATATACATTCTAAAATATACAGCCAAAAATATACAGTAACATTTACAGTAATAAATGTAGAATTTTTTTAATAAAAATGTTTAAGTGTATATGTAAAAATAAGAAGTCAAAAGTCCAGGAAGATTACCAGAGTTTGTACTGTCACTCTGTGGTGAGGCAGTGAGGCACAGTGATGCGTTGTATACTCTGATGGTTGTTGGAATTAAGGACTTCCTGTGCCGTTCAGTGTTGCATCTAGGGAGTCTTAGTCTAACACTGTATCAGCCAAGTCTGTGTATAGCGTGTGGGAGGGGTTGTCGATGCCGTGGAGCTTAGCAAGGCTCTTCCTCTCTGACAGAGGAAGAGTCTAGCTCCACTCCCACCATGTTACTGGCCTTCCTGACCAGCTTATTTGTCACATATAAGGTACATGTACATTACAGTGAAATGCTTGGTTCTGTATGAGCCCCCTGAGATTGTGCTTCAGACAGTAAAAAAGTTAAAAAAATAAAGACCAAACACTATACAAAATATAGAAAAACTAGTACAAGTACACAATGCAAACAAATGCAAAGATGAGTTAGAGAGGTAGTGCAAATCTTTTACTAATAAATAGATACAATATGGTGTAGTGTTAAAAAGTGTTTAAAGTGAATGTTAAAGGTGAGTGTTATTCCATACACATGGAATATGTATCTCGATACGATAGAGGGCTCACATTGTGAAAACAAAGAACAATTTACTGCCTAATAGAGGCCTTGCACAGAGTGTTTAGAATGCCCATTTCTCCTTGTTAGGGACCAAGCAGTGAGACAATGAGGAAACAGGAGTTGTAGATGAAAACTGGGTTTTTATTTACCCACAAGGTGCAAAACCATTGCAAACCAAGAATTTGATAACTAGGACTATAGATGGGTTTCTTGTCCACGTCAGACTCAGCAAGGAGGCCAAAAGGAACGTAATAATCCTGGTCAGAACAATGGGGCAGACTGTATAGAGCAGTGATTCCCAACCTGGGGTCCGCGGACCCCCTGGGGGTCCGCCAGGGGGCGCAGGGGGTCCGCCAGACCACAGATGATTTGAGGTCCTTTTTTTTTTTTTTTTTTTTTTTTTTCTTTTATAGAAATATTTAATTAGCATATTTTTATCATCAGAAGCATGAATAGTCTCTCCACTACAATAAAAAATAAAGATAAATAAATAAACATCTAGACATGATTTTTGAACGTTAACAGTAGGCTACCGGGTAGCCGCTAAAACGCGAATCAGTTGACTGTATCACTTTCTGTAGCTAGCCTAGCACGCTAGTTAACTTTCTCGGCTCATCTGCAGTCAGCCGCCAGAGGCGAAAATGTGTGACAAACGAAAAGGAGATGACGGCAGCTCATCTGCAAAAAAAGTTAGGACCTACAGCAATCGCGAAAATTACATCACCATGGGCTTCACTGAGGGACCAGACAAACAACCTGAGTGTGTGATTTGTGGAGAAAAGTTGGCAAACTCGAGCCTGAAGCCCAGCAAGCTGAAGAGACATCAGGCGTCTATAAGCACCCAGAAACCGTTGGGAAGGATCCGGACTTTTTTCGGAGGAAAGAACAGTCTCTCAAGGCGAACAAGCCTGTTGATGTTAGAGTAGCGTGGAGCAGGGGTGGCAGTGATTTACAGAAGGCTACCGAAGCCTCCTTTGAGTGTTCGCTTTTAATTGCAAAAGCAAAGAAACCGCACAATATTGGCGAGCAGCTCATCAAACCAGCCTGCATCAAAATGGTTTAGAAACTGTGCGGCCCACAGGTGGCGGATAAACTAAAATCAGTACCACTCTCGAAGTGAAAGACCGAATTGATAAGATGTCAAGTGATTGCGAGCAGCAGCTGTCAGAAAAGCTTAGAAAGGGTCCATTTGCCATACAACTTGATGAAACTACAACTGTCGCAGACGAGGCTGTGCTCATCGTTTATGTGCAATATATCGAAAATGAGGATCTGAAGCAGGACATTCTCATGTCAGTCAACCTTACCACTCGAGGTGAGGATATTTTTACTGCAGTGGATTCTTACTTCATTCAACATAAATGCAAACCGTTCACCATTAGGGCCTGATTTGAGAGGATGAATACAGGATTTGAATATTGGCCAACATTTTGAAATACATATGGTGCAAGATTAGATTTGTTGATTGAAGGCACAAGTCAAAGAAGCATAGTGGGTCTAATTATGATGCATATGCCTGTGTATAAGCAGTTTGTTATTAAAATGACAAAAAAAAGGTATTAAACCCAGCTAGGACAGATTCTCTCTGCTACTGATTGGAATTTCCTGTCTCATATTTAGTTTAATTTGTTGCATTGATTTGTTCCATAAATGCAAACCGTTCACCATTAGGGACTGATTTGAGAGGATGAATACAGGATTTGAATATTGGCCAAACATTTTGAAATGCATATGGTGCAAGATGAGATTTGTTGATTGAAGGCACAAGTTAAAGAAGCATAGTGGGTCTAATTGTGATGTATATGCCTGTGTATAAGCAGTTTGTTATTAAAATGACAAAAAAAAGGTATTAAACCCAGCTAGGACAGATTCTCTCTGCTACTGATTGGAATTTCCTGTCTCATATTTAGTTTAATTTGTTGCATTGATTTGTTCCATAAATGCAAACCGTTCACCATTAGGGCCTGATTTGAGAGGATGAATACAGCATTTGAATATTGGCCAAACATTTTGAAATGCATATGGTGCAAGATGAGATTTGTTGATTGAAGGCACAAGTCAAAGAAGCATAGTGGGTCTAATTGTGATGCATATGCCTGTGTATAAGCAGTTTGTTATTAAAATGAAAAAAAAAAAAAGTATTTTATGGTATCTTATTAGGAGGGGGTCCGCGAATTTCATCAGAGATGTTTGGGGGTCCCTGGGGGGAAAAAGGTTGGGAACCACTGGAAATAGAGGATACTTTGTAGGACATGACCTTGAGAACATTTGAAACTGTTTGGGGAGAGATTTCACACAGACACAACCAGGAATGAGGAAGATATGGATAGTGGTTTACAATTGTATCTCTTTGTTCCTGGATTGTAGCCAGCTCTTCATAACAACTCATCAACAATAGTCTTCCAGGATTCTGAAATCGGGGAGGAGATAGCGGGGGGAGCAAATTAATGAATGTGGATGAGAGCCGTGATGTAAGTGATTGCAGCTACGGCTGTGGGGGTGCTGGAGACATGATAGAATAGACTTGTATGCGCCTGAATCTCCTGAACACGGCGCTAGAATCTCCTGAACACGCATTCCTAATCGATCAGAACTAAATCGGCAGAGAAAAAGCCAATTTTTAAGCACCTATTCCCCATGCACATGCGCAGATTCCCCACGGATTGTGACGCCACGCACACACGCCCTGGACTGTTCCATCAGAGGGGGAGCTTCGGTGGTAGTGTGAGTGGCTACAGACCACTGCACTTAAATATAAACATTAGTCTACCTGGAGACTCAATGAGGTAATTGTAGATGTCGCCATAAGACGCGTCTGGCCATTTAGTGAGATCATTGTTTCATTATCCTGTTCGGCTGAAAAGACACTGGCCACCGAAGCTCGCCCCTCTCAAATTAGGAATGCAACCACTTACATCACGGCTCTCATCCACATTCATTCATTTGCTCCCCCCGCAATCTCCTCCCCGATTTCAATGTAACGCGGAAGTGTAGTGGTCTATTAGGCGCTCTACAAATTAAAGTTATTATTATTATTATCATTCTGTTTACAATTGAACATTCCATGAAAATTATCTATAAATTCTGCATCTTCTGAAACATTTATAAACAGAAAATTCATAAAAAATTGCACCAATATCTAAATGTTTGTGCATAATATAGATGGGTCTGATTGATATTATTATTGTTTTTTTTGTTTTTCTTTCCCAGTAGCATCTATGCTGTATGTTTGGATGTTTTGCAGATGTGTTTTCAACAACTCCGGTGTGGGGGGGATGGGGTGGGTATGAGGGAGGGGAAGGGGAAATGAAAGGGGAAGAAAAGATAAAAAGATGGAAAATAAATGATGTTGTTGCCAATTGTAAATGTACAACATACTTTTCCTGTAATAAAGAAATTTATTAAAAAAAAATTGCACCAAAATTTGGTAAATTCCAGTAAATATTGCAATTTTGAAACTTTTTTCTTCTCTTAACACTTTAATCGCCATGGGTTATGTTGTGAAGGGCCAGATTAAAGCTGAGAATCTACATTTATTGTTTTATATACCTTGTATATTATTTATGTATACACGGTATATCCCTTTAAGCCTGCGTTTGAATCATAGTAATATTCGCTTTCCTTATTGGATAACGCCATCGGCGCCAGACCGCAAGCCCCCAAAGTCAGGTTCAAAGGCGAGTCCGGGCAACATGCCCGGAGACAGCGCATTGATTCGAGACGAGAACTGAGGTTCGGCACTAGATAGCCACTTAAGTATATATACGGCGGCAGGTGCGAACAGTAGCTGTTCGTGCAGCAAGTTCAACGTTCAGCGAGTTCGGTAAAACAGTGAAGTGAGAAGCAGTGCGTCTAACAGAGCGTTGAGAACCACGTGCGAAGTGAATAGTAAAAGTGTCAGATTTAATGCAGTAACGTCAAGTTCGACTTAGCTTAATGTGAAGTAAAGAGTCGTTAATTATTGTGTATCGTGCCAACAGCAGTTCGTTCGTGTGTAGCATTACCCAGCAGTTCGTTCGTTTAGCTAGTGGACCTTAGCCAGTGCGCGTGGACTAAATACATTGGTGCCAGCACACGAGGAGGCCTAGTCGGAGAACCTACTGGACATATGCACAGGAGAACCGACGGCGGCGATTGCAGAACCAGTATTGGTTGGATTATATTGATTGTGGAACGTACTACCTGGAGAAGAGCATCGTTAATCTCCACTGTCGTTTGGATTTAAACACCGTGAGGATCTACATTCGGGCTGGCCTCATGGACCGAGGCTAGCTGGCTGTCATCATTGCTATCGGGCAATTGGATTACAGTTATTGCTTTTGATGCTGAGTTTTGGATTACAAGGACTGGCTTCTGTACGTGAATCCCCTTCTTCTTCAATTGATCAGACTGAGTATCCGAACATTCCTCTCTCCTCCAGAACTTACAACTCTGGGAGGAACCCCAGTGTCTCCAGCGGTACCAGCGTTGCCCTCTATAATTGCCATTCTACGCCAGGCGGCGTTAGCCTAGTACCCCATCGTAGGAATTATTCTATTCCCATTGACTTATGCTACTGACTGACTTATGCATATTCTTCGCCATACAAGCGCAACCCTAATTCTCATATCTGTAACATTTACTGCATAATAATAAATACCCTCAAATGATATTTCTTTGTCAGTGCCGTGTTATTATGAGTGTCTGCCATATATTAGATGTACTGTCTGGCCAGTAATTAAAGTACATAACTAGCAGTGGTTTAATCTATCACAATCTTTAATACAGTCAGGGTTTTGTAACCCCTCAGTTACAGGTTAAATTCATAATTTACCATCCCTCGCCAGCTCTATTTGTCTATGGAGAAGTTCCCCTTCTTTGCAGGGCTATAACTTTTTAAATTCTATTGCTAAATTGCCATTATTATGGCCCATTCAATGTCCTATATGTATTGTTCAGGGTGTAGCAACGTTAAACTTTTTCATTCACATATTCATACTAAAATATGGTCTAAAGTATAAGTATGTTTTTATCGTTTTCTGCAGCTTTCGTCAGAACGTGATTTATAGCCCTAAATGCATTATATTGATGATCAAATACAGTTTGGTAGTAATCTGTGCGAGATAAAAAGTTTCAACTGAACGTGGTTCTAGAAGTTTCTACGCATCATCTGATGATGACCGGATGGGCGGGGGATCGTTTATAATTCCGTGGGCAGCGTTAGATGATTCATCCAGAGTGGGTCATATGTTCATCAGATCAGTTAGTATAGAAGACGTTAGAAAATAACACTGAATCTTACCGTGGCTTCCTCGCGCCGCTGGCAGATGAGCGTGGATCAGATTTTTTTCTATTATGGGATGTAGAAATGCCAGATCCATTTCCAGGTTGTATAATAGTATATACGTCTGTAAAGTGTCACAGCCAACTAAGTGACACTGGGTAGTATGACATCCTGATCTTATATATGATTATGGGGAATGTCTGTAGATTCTTCCTGGACAATGGAATAGAAACACGTTATGTGTACACACATTTTAAGTGCCACAAGTCAACGAGTGACACTTTGTATAAAATTCTTATGTTTATTATATATGATTGGAGCTATGTATATGACCTGTATACTCTTTATACACTTATAAAACTATGTTACAGTTAATGTGCAGTCGGAGTGAAGAGCAGGCCTGAGCTGAGAGCAAGTCGGCACAGTTTAACCCTGTCCTGTCTGCATAGAATATAGCCAGCAGGATAGGTACAAGTGTGTGCATATATATGTGTAGTATGTGTTGGGCTATGTACTATATACTATTGGGCTATGTACTATGTACTATGTACTCATGCTGGAGGTGTGAGTTGCTTTCACTTCAATACTGCTTGGTCTGTACAGATGCATCTGTCTCCCTCCCTCCATGAGCCTGCAGTAGGGAGTTGACCATAACTATGCGACCTTGCCAGACAGGGCCTCTTCCCGGAGCTCTCCGGCCGGCAGACGCATTAAACTGGTTAACCCTTTGTGGGGTCTGAATGAGATGGAAAGTGGAGGGATGTGTTGGGCTATGTACTATGTACTCATGCTGGAGATGTGAGTTGCTTTCGCTTCAATACTGTTTGGCCACTGAGGAATGTGACAGACAACCTTGGGGCCTCTGGTCTCTGCTAAGTAACGGATGGGTATTTTCCAACACAAGGTAATCTGTTACTTCTCCAACAAAGAGGCATTCATGTTCTGAGGTAAATGGGGTTTTCCCAGTAGAGGTAATGACTAAAATGGGAGGAGAGCTAGAACCCTACGTATTGTGCGTTGACTGGCTAGTAAAATTGCATCACTGTATCTGAACCAATGACAAAGAGATGTTGAATTCCCTTATAAAGGCTAACTCACTCCCTCTCAGTCAGATTTTGAAGTTTTTACCAGTGTGTGACTTGGAAGACAAGATGCAGATTTTAGACTTTTTTGAGAGATGAAGATGCTGCTGCTTGACACGGGGCACAAGCCGTGCCAGATGAGATGTTTTGTTTTGTGTATATTTTAACTGAATTGGACATTTTCTAATTCAGTCTCTTTTTGTAACTTGCCTTTTCTAATTAAACCTCTCTATAAATATATCCTTTGTATCCTTTCTTCTGACCAGACGGCCGGGTAAGCATTGAAATGTGTTCTGCATTTGTAACTTCACCCTTTGCGTTCTGATTTATGATGTAAAAAACCTCCTGAGTGTGGCTTTCCCCAGACGGAGTAGAAGGAGAAATAGGATTATGCATTAAGGACTAAAGGTGGGTTCTGTAAGCCTGGTTTTACCATAAAAACTTTAGAAGTGTGGCTTTAGCCAGACGGAGTAAAAGGAGAAATATGTCAACCACGCGGTCCAGTAATGTGCCTGATTTATGATGTAAAAAACCTCCTGAGTGTGGCTTTAGCCAGACGGAGTAAAAGGAGAAATATGTCAACCACGCGGTCCCGTATTGCGTTTTGATTAATGATGTAAAACTTTAGAAGTGTGGCTTTATCCCTACGGAGTAAAAGGAGACATATGATTATGCATTAAGGACTAAAGGTGGATTCTGTATAATGGGATTATCAAGTAAAGCCATACAGTGATAATACGTGTAACGGATAAGGGAAATGGACCTCATCTGAATAAAGAGAGTCCGTCCCAGTGCAAATAAAATAAAAGATTCCGCAACTTCAATCACTCGACCTAAGGTCGATGACTGACGGGGGTCGGAACGGTGCATTCGCTATCTCTTGTCGGTCAGTAGTAACAACAACATTTTGTAGACTCGTTCGGTTCTGCATGTCAACCACTTCGCAGGACGCTGTTTGATGTCAAGATGAGCAGACCAATGAGTTATGAAGTTATCGATCTGACCTAAGACCTAGCGTGGGCACTTAACAACGTCCAAATAACGTTGTTTATTGAGTTAGGGCGAGCGATCTAGTATCCAGTGTTTCAAGATGGAGTCGCGGGAGCTATAGCGAGTGGTCGGACCACATATGGAGTGAGCACTTCCGGTTCAAAGGGTGATTTCCGGTTGGCGATCTGCCGATCGGCCACCAGATGGCGCTCTTGAACCGCTAGAGAGTTGAGAGGAGATCAGCAGTGTGTCTCAGGGCTCCGGAAAGGAAATATGATTTCGATGACAGATTTTTGAAATATTGACATCAAAGACGAGTTACGGCGTCTTCGGCAGAATGAGCATGGCTCGGAATGACGTGAAAACTCGTCCGCGCCGATCATAGTGTTAAGTATCATAACTGGATTCAGTATCCCGAATAACCCCCAAAACAACTCCAACATTGTTGAAATTGATCAAGTCGTTTCTGAGATTTGGCCATTTAGGCGATTATGCAAATGTGTGCTAATTATGCAAATAAAAAAAGTTGCCCAACATTTACAACTTAGCATCCAGCAGTTTCTGAGTGCTGGGGATCCGTACTATCCATATCCATCATAAAACTTTGGTGGTTCCGAAATTTCTGGGTTCACAATGGGGCTCTATGGGATGGCAAATAGACTAATGGGCGGAATCCACAGAGAATGGATTGCGCCAAGCAAATTGCATCCGCGTCACCTGCTCTGCGTCTGGGAGCTATCCACGAAAGCACATTGCTCGATGAGATACCAGCACAGACATGCCCAATATGTGTGGCTCGCGAGCAGTCTGCACTCTGCACCCCTGACAGCTCTCTTGGCAGAAATGTGTGTCAAAATGTAGCACGCTGTCAAGTTTAGCGCGCTGTCCAAAAAAGGAAAATAAACTAGAAATCAAGATGGAAAGCAGTAAAAAGAAACCTGCAGTTAAAACCAAGAACGGCAAACGACACATGCCGTTCCTTCGAATGTGGAGAGATCTAATTCTGTATTTTAATCTGTATTTAACCTGTATCTATTCAGTGAAGACCAGTTATTCTAAATAAAGAATTTACATTATCTATCTGTCCCACTTTGTCCCACCAAAATCGTACTGTTGTCCCGTCCCCCCCTGTCACTGTACTATTTATTTGCACTAGCACTATTGCACTTGGGACATTGATATTATATTATTGATATTATTATTTTGTACATGCTATATTCAGTATGTTTGTATGTGGTCGTGATGCTCTAAACTCAATTTCGTTGGACCAACAATGACAATAAAGATTCTATTCTTTTGCACTCCTCTATACATTACGAAGTAAACTAAATACAATACAAAATGAACGGAATACTAAAGAAAATAGATCTTATGATTTATGAACAGTATCTAACTTGTTCGAGAAATATAAAGCTGTGTGCCAATAGCCTTCGCAACGTGTGATTTATAAATAAGGCTAAGCACTGACATTTCAAATGCTTGGTTCTGAAATGATCAATACAGTAAACATTTATTTCTGATATAGGTGCTGATCAGCAGTAATGCAATGTCATGATTATTATTATTCTGAAGTTATTATTATTATTATTATTATTATTATTATTATTATTATTATTATTATTGTTATTATTATTAAATAAAAAAATTATTAATAATTAATTAATAAGAACTCCTCTCCTTCACTATAATCTAATTATGAAATCAGATATAGGCCAGGGCTTTACAACTTAATAAAGAGATTGAATACAATTAAATGGGATATAAACGGAATTAAATATAGCACAATATAATTATGGCACTATATTCTTTCATTGTATATGGTATACATTTAATTTAGTTTCTATCCCATTTAATATATATTCAATCTCTTTATTAAGTTGTAAAGCCCTGCCTATATCTGATTTTATAATTTGATTATAGTGAAGGAGTTCTTATTAATAATTTTTTTAAATTTTTTATTTAATAATAATAACTTCAGAATAATAATAATCATGACATTGCATTACTGCTGATCAGCACCTATATCAGAAATAAATGTTTACTGTATTGATCATCTGAGAACCAAACATTTGAAATGTCAGTGCTTAGCCTTATTTATAAATCACGCGTTGCGAAGGCTATTGGCACGCGGTTTCATATTTGTCGAACAAATTAGATTCTGTTTATATACGAGCATAACGCCAAGGCCCACAACGTTATATAACGATATTTAAATAATGAGTACGATTGCATGGGATCGCTGCATGCGCTTGATTTGATATTGTCCTTCGAGATATTCAATAATATCTTTCACGGTCATGCCTGTCTGCACAATTACTGCTGCCATGACCACCTGTTTAGAGGCTCATTTACATAGAAAGGGGACATTTTCCGCCCACATTACCTCATTTAAATATATGGCAATTGCACGGACGCAATGCCGACATTACTCATGAGCAACCTCGATTCACTCATTTGAGAGCAAGATGCACCGGCTCTGCTTCGGAAAAAGCCGTGCAAAGCCTTTGTGGATTCCGCCCTCTGTTTGTTTACCAATGATTTTAAGTGTTATTAGCTAATTATGAGTTTAAAGAATTCTCATTGCATTGCTTCGGAAACTGGCGGATATTCACGCGAGGAAGTGACGCAGTCAAAAGTGTCTGTAATCCTATTAAAGAGAAGACCCAGGGCTTTCGATGGGCTTTCGAATTTCATAAAACTACACTACCCAGCTCACGCCAGCCCCTGTCAAACTTTGAGCCATCTGCCGTGAAAGAAAATGTCAACGTTCTTTTCATAATTATGTCTCACGTCACGGGTCGAACAAACCTGAACGTTATTGCCATACAATATAACGTAGTTTGTTTCTTTACCTTTCTGTGAACGTCTAGAAATAAAATGTGTCTCAATCTGATGAAAAATGGCGGAGTATTTAGCATTATAAAAAAGTTACTGTACTTACAGTAGATTTCATTCACAGCCTTTGCTGCCCTGAAACGGGCGCCTGGTGGTACTAAATCCAGATTGAACTCTGCCATTGGAAAGATGAGATTTGGCCCGAATAGATGTGTAAGGGTCCACCTGTCCTAAGACCCTTCCCTGCACCTCTTCTTCCCTCAGTCTCTCTTGGTCAGCTCTCCTCTCACCCTGCTCCCATCCGTGGTCCTGTGCCGCCATCTAGTGGACAATCGCTGCTATTGCCGCTACTGCATTTACTAATGTTCAATCTGTCTTTAGTCATTATTAATGTAATCTCTGTCATGTTGTCCATGTTGCCTACTGTGTTTCCTGGCCTGGTCTAGTGTGTTGTCTCTTGTGTGTGTATGTATTTGTTATTCAGTCCTGCCATGTATTGGTGTCACTTTAGTCTGTCAACTTGTTTCTCCCCATGTGTACCTCGTTGTTAATTAGTCTGGGTATATCAGTCTTGTCTGCCCCCTTCCCTGTGTCTGTGCATTATCCTGTTTTCCCTATCTACACTGGTAACTTGTATCCTGTCTTTTGTTTCTTGTTTCTTGTCATGGTCGTTGTCAGATTTTTCCTTGTGTTTGTTTTTTTGTACTTTGTTCTCTGCCAGCATTGCTGAGGTTTTTAATCACATTTTGGAAAGTACTTTTGTTTGTTGCATTTCTTCCTTGTTTAAGTAAAGCTCTATTTTTTATTCTCACTCCGTCTCATCCTGTCTGCTCTCTCCTCGTCCTGTCTGCTATTGGGTCCTCCACATACCGATCCCTAACAAGATGTACTGTATGACTTGGCCATAATAAGGTCATTTATAGGCCTGATATTCTATATTCTGTCATATTTAAAATGTGTCCGGATGGCAAAATTCAGTACTGTATCTACAAAAAACCCTGTAAATCATCTGCCCTTTATTCATTTGCTTAGATATTTTGTACACTTGATCTCAAGAAGGTGCTGAATGAGCTCAGTGGCAATTCAATTTTATTTAATTTTTTATAATTTTTTTGCATTTTTACAGCTTTATTGGTCACGCAGGACCGACAGAGGAGAGGGCGAACAGGAGGAGAGGTGGGGAAGACATGCGACAAATAACGACGGGAGCTGGGATCGAAGCCGGGTCGGCCGCGTAGGTGCGCAAGGCACTATGGTATGCGCCACGAGGGCGCCCCAGTGGCAATTCAATTTAATGTCTGATCAATGTTAGCATGGTTTTATTCACCGTCAAAGATGAAAAGATAATATTATTATTATTATTAATAATACCATACTCCCGAACTACACATGCGCAGATTGATGAACCTAGACTCCGTGGGCAATCTGCGCATGCATAGTTCGGGAGTAGGTGCGGAAAAGTTACTATAGCTCGGCCGAGAAAGTGCTGATCGACTTGGAAATGGTCTCTCTGTGTTCAGGAGACTCAGACGTATAAAGGTCTATTGGATCATGTCTCCAGCACCCCCACAGCCATAGCTACAATCACTTAATGTCAAGGCTCTCATCCACATTCATCAATTCCCCCCCCCCCCCCTCTGTCCCATGATTTCAGAATCCCGGAAGTGTTGCGGTGGTCTATGTGCAGATGTAGTAGGTATATATAGGATTGTATGCAAGTATATGACATATATGGATATATATGCAGTGAATAGAATATATATATATATATATATATATATATATATATATATATATATATATATATATATATATATATATATATATATATATATATATATATATATATATATATATATATGTGTATACGTGTAGACTATAGTATGAGGTAGGTATATGAACAGCATGGCTGTTCACAATAAAATACAAAAATAGCCTACAACAAAAATAAATCCTAGCCTATACATTATTATACGCAAAATGTATTCAGTTCATTTTTCTTTTAAAGATGACCAAAATAGGGGTACGTAGCAGCAGTATAAAAAAGAATCAATTTCCCTTTCTCATCCTTCCCTCGATTCCCCTCTTGTATGTTCGTTTTCTTTTGGGGAGGTGTGGGGAGGAAGGGTAAATGGTGGCAATTCTCATAGCAAGGCGCAAATAAACTCGGCGCGGCAGAAGTAACTGTTCTCCGGCGAAGCGTGCATCCAGCCCGGACTCCCCGCTGGCAGGCAGTTAGGGTGCTGTGCCGAAAGACGAGAAAGCCCGGTGGCGTAAAATATCACGGCCCAGTCTGCGGAAATTGATCTGCTCCCGGGATGGAGGAAGAAAATGAATGATTTTAATTTCGTCCCGTGTTTTGATGATAGAATTCTAGAGTAGGCCTATTTGGCTCCTATCCGGGCGGGGCTGTGTGTTTTAAGAGGGGCAGAATGATGTCTGTAGACGAAGGCAAGGGGACCACACTGCATCCTGGCACTTATAGCTATGCATGCGTGAGTGGCACAGGTGCTTTGTTATTAGATGCCCGCTGGACTCAATGGTTTGATGGTAAATTGTATTCTTAAACGCACCTGGAACACAATCTATCCCCATATATATGCATAAACAGACAGACAATCACACGGCAAGGGCACCTGCGTGCACACGCGCGCACACTCACACAAAAGGGCGCGCAGGCGAAAGACCCATTCCTCACCACCTGTTCCACAGGCATCCATCCGACCGACAGACTTATACACTCAACCACGCACGCACGCACACACACACACACACACACACACACACACACACACACACACACACACACACACACACACACACACACACACACACACACACACACACACACACACACACACACACACACACACACACACACACACACACACACACACACACACACACACACACGCACACACCTCTGTGACCTCTGTCCTGTGCTCTGTGATGACATCAGAGAGAGCTAACTGTGTTGCTCAGGTACAAACTATAGACACGGTATAATATAGAGCCAGTGATTCAGAGTGTAACTGTTTGGAAAGCTATTCCGAAAGCATCGTTTTCCAAGCAATCGATTACTTTGCACTGGGAGAAGTTGAAATCCAGCAAAGTTACCATCAACAGAAATGTAGTTTGATTAACTAAAGTGTATTCAAATTACCTTATTTAATAACATCTGCAACGCAATACAAAATGCTCACTCAAAATGAAATGACATGATTGCAAAACATACTAGTCAATTGAAAGTGAATCCATAGTGAACTCCTAATTTAAGTAGTCTGCCGATAGATTACATTAGATTAGATTCAAATGTATTGTCATTATACTAACCCATTATACTAACCCAACCCCCTCCAATGTACAGTAAATGTCCTAACCCAATAATACACGAGACCCTCTTCTTGGGACCAAGTAAGGTTTTGGGACCAAGTAAGACTGCATTCCTGCCGGCCATCACCTCCGCTGAGCGCGTGGGTGAGCTGTGTGCTCTCTATTCGTGTCAATAGCGGTGCGACTCTGAGGCCTAATCCAGTCTTCGTGCCAAAAAATATCCGGAGCTCTTTTCTAGGGGTCTCTAGTTCCCTCTTTTTTCACACTTTAGTGGGGTTGACTGCCGCCCCCTCTTCACTAGGAAGGGCGGGTGGACGGGACTCCCCTCCCCCCTGGTGGTAGGGCTTGCGGGTCCTCAGGGGGTACATTTGTCTCGGTATGGCGAAGAGCGAGACGTGAGGCCAGTACGCTATATAACGAAAGGTTATGACTATAACCTAGTTATATGAGTACTGGCTGAGCATATCGCTCTTAGCGTGCCCTGAGATCCCTTGGTTGGGTTTTCTATGATGGAAACTTTTTCCAGAGGAAGGGCGAGTATGACCATGTCCGGTGTTACGATTCGGCATGACAGACGAACCCAATAAGCGGATTGACAGGAGAAAGGAGACGGTGGTTGCTCCTCTCAACGGTGTTCTTTTAATATCAGAACTCAAGGCAGGAGCAAAGCAGGGATATATATAATACAAAACAAAAGGCACAGCGGCGCTGGCGCTAACTACAAACACGGACTGAGATACGAAAACAAAGATGACAAACAGAATACTAATAGAACTTACTGAGACTCAATACAACATCCTGACCGGCAACATCACCTCCTGGTTTGGGAATAGCACTGCACAAGACCGTAGCAGACTACAAAGAGTGACACGTTCAGCCGAACGCACAATTAGAGGGGGGCTTCCCACCCTCCAGAACATTTACAACAAGCGGTGCAAGGGGAAGGCTAAGAGAATTATTAAGGACTCGAGCCACCCGAACAACTGCCTCTTTGAACTGCTGCCGTCAGGCAAGCGATACCGGAGTCTTATGGCGAGCACAGAAAGACTCAGAAGGAGCTTCTATCCCCAGGCCATCAGGCTGCTAAACGAACAATAATCGCTAAACGAACAATAATCACTATGCAACAACCATCAAATGCACACAGCACACACACCCACACGCACACACACACTCACTCAAACAAACAACACACTGCAGCACCCACTCTCCACACTTTAGATCACACAAACACACTTACACTTTATATTTATTGATAAAGGATTTGCACTACAACTCGTACACCTACTGTGAATTGTACCTAAACTGCACCTCGTCCATTTATGCCTTGCACTATATAGTATTGTATATTAGTACACTGCACAGTATTGTATATTGTATGGTAACTACGTCTACGAACATTGTACATATGTCTAAACTGAACACTGTGACCTCTTTTTTTTCTTCTAATTTTTACTATGTTTTTATTTCATACTTATCTTGTCATGCACAGTCTCTGGAGCGCAACAGTAAGAAGCATTTTGTACAAAAGTATTTTGTACTTCTGTATGACAACTATTAAAGAAACTTGAAACTTGAAACTTGAAACAACAGCAGGGCAAGGCGGACGACAGCAAGGTACAAACAGTATACCTATATATGGTATATATGGTACAGTATATATATATATATATGATAGAGTAATAAAACACCAAACAATCATATTTGGGTTCTTTACAGAGAAAAGTGCAAAAATTTAAACTTGTAAAACTGGATTTTTATGCAGATGTTATTTAAAAAGGTATTTATCTTGAACCGGAACCTTTTGTTACTGTGAGGTTTTGTCCGCTGCTCACCAACTTTCTCTGTCTTCTTTAAGCCTACTGTTAGGAATTCCCTACTCACTCTCTCTAGCCCCCACCCTCTCGTTCTTTACTCTCGTTTACTCTCAGTGGCCACACCTGGACTATTATCAATTACCTCTCGCACCTGTGGTGGCAGGCTAATTAGTTCCCCTGTGGGCTTTAAATACCAGGGCTCTTCCCCTCGTTTTCGGCGTGGGGTCGTGTTGTATTCATGCTGAGTCATATTCTCTAACATCTAGACTCTTTCGGGAGATCCTCTGGTCTACCAATGCTGTATATGGATTTCTCCAGCCTTGAGATGTTTTGCTCCAGCCTTCGTCTGCTGTCGCCGTAGCCTGTGGAGGAGACTGTTCTGCGCTCCCTGTACTTCCACGGGAGGCACCCCAGCGCTCCACTGCAGACCCCAGCGCAGCTGTTCGTCCTGACGCACATCTAGACCAACGCGCATCTCCCGGACCCTCGGGCTTGGCACGCTCTCCAGTCACCAGCGCGCAACGCGCATCTGCAAGGGCTTGGCACGCTCTCCAGTCACCAGCGCGCAACGCGCATCTTCAAGGGCTTGGCACGCTCTCCAGTCTCCAGCGCGCAACGCGCATCTTCCAAGGATCCTCGTGCTTGGCACGCTCTCCAGTCACCAGCGCGCAACGCGCATCTGCAAGGGCTTGGCACGCTCTCCAGTCACCAGCGCGCAACGCGCATCTTCAAGGGCTTGGCACGCTCTCCAGTCTCCAGCGCGCAACGCGCATCTTCCAAGGATCCTCGTGCTTGGCACACTCCTCCTCGCAGACGCACCCCGAGGCGTCTCTCGGTTCCGACGTGCACACCAAGGTGTGGCGCGCCACTCTGTTCCTCGGCTCCGACAGCGGCTACCCGGTGGACGACACCCTCGCCACCGCCGCTGTTCCAGCACCCTGTTCCTCGGCTCCGACAGCGGCTACCCGGTGGACGACACCCTCGCCACCGCCGCTGTTCCAGCACTCTGTTCCTCGGCTCCGACAGCGGCTACCCGGTGGACGACACCCTCGCCACCGCCGCTGTTCCAGCACCCTGTTCCTCGGCTCCGACAGCGGCTACCCGGTGGACGACACCCTCGCCACCGCCGCTGTTCCAGCACTCTGTTCCTCGGCTCGGACAGCCAGCTACCCGGTGGCGACACCCTCGCCGCCGCTGCTGTTCCTGCACCATTACGCATACGCCTGGGTGAGTTTTGATTGTGATGTCACTCACCCAGCGTAATGCCTCTTGCCCCCGTCCCGCTGCTGTTCCTGCACCATTACGCATACGCCTGGGTGAGTTTTGATTGTGATGTCACTCACCCAGCGTAATGCCTCTTGCCCCCGTCCCGCTGCTGTTCCTGCACCATTACGCATACGCCTGGGTGAGTTTTGATTGTGATGTCACTCACCCAGCGTAATGCCTCTTGCCCCCGTCCCGCTGCGTTCCTGTACCATTCCGCATACGCTTGGGTGAGTTTTGATTGTGATGTCACTCACCCAGCGTAATGCCTCCTTTTCTTGTTCTCACTTAGTTAGTAGTTTGGACATTTCATCTCCCACTCTGTTTTTGTTCTCACTTAGTTAGTAGTTTGGACATTTCATCTCCCACTCTGTTTTTGTTCTCACTTAGATAGTATTTTTGGACATTACATCTCCCCCTGTGTGTTTGTCACACGAAGATATTATTACTTTGTTACTTTGTTTATTTGGACTGTTCTGCATCTGCTCTGTTTGTTCCCTTTTGAATATTAACCCTCTCCTCTGTTCTGCAGAGCGGCCCAGATGTTTTCCCACCAGTCCCCAGTTCCTCCCTGTCCCCAGCCCGCCTCCGCGGGCCTCAGTCCCCTCTGTCCCTAGTTCTCCCCTTCTAGTTCCACCTAGTTCCTGGTCCCAAGTTCTCCCCTTCTAGTTCCACCTAGTTCCTTGTCCCTAGTTCTCCTAGTCCCCAGTTCTCCTGTTCCCTAGCTCTCCTTGTCCCGACATCTCCTAGTCTCTAGTTCCTCTGTTTCCTTAACCTTCCCCTAGCGTTCCTTTAATGTTTCCCCTAGCGTTCATTAACCTTCCCTTAGTGTACCCTTTTCCTGCCCGCCTCTTAAAGGCACCTAGTTTTTCCCCTCTTGTTATATTCCTGTATTTGTGTTCTCCCTTAAAGGGACAGTGCCCTTTTTTCCCTGTCTCTCAATAAATATCTGTTTCTTGGCAAACCATCATACCTGTCTTGTGTTGTGCGATTGGGGTCGGTTACAAACCATAACAGTACGACCCCACCAAATCGACGACCCCAGCCAGCACAGACGGTGTATGTTGAGTTTGCCTTTTTTTTTCTTGTTCCCTCTAGCTCCCCTCTAGCTTCCTTGTTAGCCTGTTAGCTCCCCTGTTAGCTTGTTGGTCTCCCCGGTTAGCTCCCCTGTTAGCCTGTTGACTCCCCCATTTGCTTCCCTGTTAGCCCTGTTTAGCTCCCCTCTTAGCCCTGTTTGACCCCCCTGCAGCTTGTTAGGCCTCTACTACCAGCATGGCCCTGTCTGCTAGCTTAGCCCCGGCTGCTAGCACAGCCTCTATGTTTATGCAGCCCTTGCTGCTGGCATGGGCCCTGTAGCTAGCCATGCCCTGGCAGCTAACCCTGTCCCTCAGCAGAGCCCCAGTCTGCTAGCTTAGCCCCGGCTGCTAGCACAGCCTCTATGTTAATGCAGCCTTGCAGCTGGCATAGGCCCTGTAGCTAGCCAGGCCCAAGCAGCTAACCCGGTCCCTCTGCATGGCCTCCACTTTTTTGTGTAGTTTATCCCACTGCTAGGACTGCCCTTTCAGCTAGCAAGGTCAGTTTATCTCCCACTGCTAGGACTGCCTTTTCAGCTAGCAAGGTCAGTTTATCTCTCACTGCTAGGACTGCCTTTTCAGCTAGCAAGGTCAGTTTTTCTCCCACTGCTAGGACTGCCTTTTCAGCTAGCAAGGTCAGTTTATCTCACACTGCTAGGACTGCCCTTCAGCTAGCAGGGTCAGTTTATCTCACACAGCTAGGACTGTCCTTCCAGCTAGCTTGTTCTCTCATGCTGGTCCAGCCCTGTCTGTCAGCCTAGCTCCGGCAGCTAGCGCAGCCTCTATGTTAATGTAGCAGTACAGCTGGCATAGGCCCTGTAGCTATCAGTGCCTTGGCAGCTACCCTTTCCCTCTGCTAGCCCTTTCCCGGTGCTACCATGGTTACCCCTTAGCTACCCTGCTTGCCCCTCAGTTCCTCTAGACCAGTTCTCTAGGCCAGTTCTCTAAACCAGTTCTCTAGACCGGTTCTCTAGGCCAGTTCTCTTGGCCAGTTCTCTAGGCTAGTTCTCTGGACCCAGTTCCTCCTGACCCGGTTCCTCTAGGCCCGGTTTCCTCTAGGCCAGTTCCTCCTGTTGCCCCTCTGCTACCCTAGTTACCCCTCGGCGACCCTGTTTCTTTTGCTAGCCCCACTCTTGTGGTGGCTTCCCCTGCTGGCTTGGCCAGTACCTTTTGTTTTTGTCTTGTTTTGCCCCCTGCCACTCTGTCTGTATTTGTTTTGGGTCGCCAGGTGGCTCCCGTTGAGGGGGGGGTACTGTGAGGTTTTGTCCGCTGCTCACCAACTTTCTCTGTCTTCTTTAAGCCTACTGTTAGGAATTCCCTACTCACTCTCTCTAGCCCCCACCCTCTCGTTCTTTACTCTCGTTTACTCTCAGTGGCCACACCTGGACTATTATCAATTACCTCTCGCACCTGTGGTGGCAGGCTAATTAGTTCCCCTGTGGGCTTTAAATACCAGGGCTCTTCCCCTCGTTTTCGGCGTGGGGTCGTGTTGTATTCATGCTGAGTCATATTCTCTAACATCTAGACTCTTTCGGGAGATCCTCTGGTCTACCAATGCTGTATATGGATTTCTCCAGCCTTGAGATGTTTTGCTCCAGCCTTCGTCTGCTGTCGCCGTAGCCTGTGGAGGAGACTGTTCTGCGCTCCCTGTACTTCCACGGGAGGCACCCCAGCGCTCCACTGCAGACCCCAGCGCAGCTGTTCGTCCTGACGCACATCTAGACCAACGCGCATCTCCCGGACCCTCGGGCTTGGCACGCTCTCCAGTCACCAGCGCGCAACGCGCATCTGCAAGGGCTTGGCACGCTCTCCAGTCACCAGCGCGCAACGCGCATCTTCAAGGGCTTGGCACGCTCTCCAGTCTCCAGCGCGCAACGCGCATCTTCCAAGGATCCTCGTGCTTGGCACGCTCTCCAGTCACCAGCGCGCAACGCGCATCTGCAAGGGCTTGGCACGCTCTCCAGTCACCAGCGCGCAACGCGCATCTTCAAGGGCTTGGCACGCTCTCCAGTCTCCAGCGCGCAACGCGCATCTTCCAAGGATCCTCGTGCTTGGCACACTCCTCCTCGCAGACGCACCCCGAGGCGTCTCTCGGTTCCGACGTGCACACCAAGGTGTGGCGCGCCACTCTGTTCCTCGGCTCCGACAGCGGCTACCCGGTGGACGACACCCTCGCCACCGCCGCTGTTCCAGCACCCTGTTCCTCGGCTCCGACAGCGGCTACCCGGTGGACGACACCCTCGCCACCGCCGCTGTTCCAGCACTCTGTTCCTCGGCTCCGACAGCGGCTACCCGGTGGACGACACCCTCGCCACCGCCGCTGTTCCAGCACCCTGTTCCTCGGCTCCGACAGCGGCTACCCGGTGGACGACACCCTCGCCACCGCCGCTGTTCCAGCACTCTGTTCCTCGGCTCGGACAGCCAGCTACCCGGTGGCGACACCCTCGCCGCCGCTGCTGTTCCTGCACCATTACGCATACGCCTGGGTGAGTTTTGATTGTGATGTCACTCACCCAGCGTAATGCCTCTTGCCCCCGTCCCGCTGCTGTTCCTGCACCATTACGCATACGCCTGGGTGAGTTTTGATTGTGATGTCACTCACCCAGCGTAATGCCTCTTGCCCCCGTCCCGCTGCTGTTCCTGCACCATTACGCATACGCCTGGGTGAGTTTTGATTGTGATGTCACTCACCCAGCGTAATGCCTCTTGCCCCCGTCCCGCTGCGTTCCTGTACCATTCCGCATACGCTTGGGTGAGTTTTGATTGTGATGTCACTCACCCAGCGTAATGCCTCCTTTTCTTGTTCTCACTTAGTTAGTAGTTTGGACATTTCATCTCCCACTCTGTTTTTGTTCTCACTTAGTTAGTAGTTTGGACATTTCATCTCCCACTCTGTTTTTGTTCTCACTTAGATAGTATTTTTGGACATTACATCTCCCCCTGTGTGTTTGTCACACGAAGATATTATTACTTTGTTACTTTGTTTATTTGGACTGTTCTGCATCTGCTCTGTTTGTTCCCTTTTGAATATTAACCCTCTCCTCTGTTCTGCAGAGCGGCCCAGATGTTTTCCCACCAGTCCCCAGTTCCTCCCTGTCCCCAGCCCGCCTCCGCGGGCCTCAGTCCCCTCTGTCCCTAGTTCTCCCCTTCTAGTTCCACCTAGTTCCTGGTCCCAAGTTCTCCCCTTCTAGTTCCACCTAGTTCCTTGTCCCTAGTTCTCCTAGTCCCCAGTTCTCCTGTTCCCTAGCTCTCCTTGTCCCGACATCTCCTAGTCTCTAGTTCCTCTGTTTCCTTAACCTTCCCCTAGCGTTCCTTTAATGTTTCCCCTAGCGTTCATTAACCTTCCCTTAGTGTACCCTTTTCCTGCCCGCCTCTTAAAGGCACCTAGTTTTTCCCCTCTTGTTATATTCCTGTATTTGTGTTCTCCCTTAAAGGGACAGTGCCCTTTTTTCCCTGTCTCTCAATAAATATCTGTTTCTTGGCAAACCATCATACCTGTCTTGTGTTGTGCGATTGGGGTCGGTTACAAACCATAACAGTTACATTTCGTTCTTGTATCTCGTTCTGCTCTGTGGGATGACCTCATCATTATCTATTGTAACCTTGAAAGCTTCCGCTACATGCACCTTCACTTGTCCGGCCATGCCAATTTCCGCCTGACCGTGCTTCTTCCTTCCCTCATATTTTCATTCGGAAGTGTTTGGCTACAAGCACACTTTAGACAGTGGAAATTTTGCTTATAGTTTTTCTTGTTGCTGTTTCTTCGAGATGGCATCACCATCAAGACTCGAGAAGCCCTTTTTGGGGCTCCACCAGCGCTCCCTCCTCCCAACATCCGCCGTTCTCCCCGGTGGCATGCGGCGCAGAGTGTAGGTCTCTCTGATGGCAGACGATTGCGGCACAAGCTCTCCGCCTGCTTGCTCCCGCCGTTAACACTTTGAGTGCCAGCGACGAGATTTCTCGTTAGTTCATGCCGACCATTGAGTGCCAACGACGAGAGATCTAGTTTTTTTTGTATTCGCGATTTCCATTCATATTTCATCAATCTAGCCTCACGTTACCACTGCAAACTCTCTCTGAGCTCCATTGGGAAAATACCGCCCCCTATCGTCTCTCCCTGTGGTACTGCATCCCTTTGGATTGGATTGAATGAAACGCATGAAAAAAAAATCCTGCTTCCACATTTTACTTCTCAGGCATGTAACTCGAGCCGATCGGATTCATTGTGGACCATCAGAACAGCGTGGAATCGGTGTTTCGACCACCCAGCGTTGGATCAATAAACGCGATCGATATTTGGAATGGCGATCAGGAATTGGAATAATCTTTTTGGAGAACATCTGATCTGAGGTAAGGAATCTATTTTACCAGTCTTAGGATAATCAGAGCTTTTTTCACAGATATATCAACGTGGGCCCTATGTGTGTGTGTGCGTGTGTGTGTGTGTGTGCTGATCAGGAAATGGATCATCGATTTTTCAGCCCGCTTCTCTAGCGTGCATAAGTACACATATACTATCCATAATCTAGCGTTTATTTGAAAACCAATCATAAATAGGCAGAAAAATTACAACGTTTTTTGTGTATTCCAGTATATTCCAGTAAAGCGCGATTCCTGCAGAATCTTTATATTTTCCTGAAACTTTCAAAAAACAAGAGTTTTTCAAAATGGTATAAAACAAGAACATGATACAAGAACCATCTGGAAAAAACTCCAGGACATTACCAACTACAAAAAGACCCCCCCCCCCCCCCCCCCCCCCCCCATACCTGACAGTGATGACCAGCTCCCGTACAAACTCAACATCTTCTACACTAGATTTGAACAGTCACCCCCCCCACCCCCCACCCCCCTCGCCCCCCTCCCACCTGCCACCTCCCCCCTTCCACATCCAGGAGGAAGAGGTGAGGACCACCTTCAAGAGGATAAAGAAAAATAAAGCAGCAGGCCCAGATAATATCAGTTCATTAAGCATTACATCACGCGCAGGAGTGGTTTGTGAACAATAAACCATGCCTAGGGGTAGGGGTGGTCGTTAGGCCCGAGGCGCAGCCGAGTGGTGTAAAGCTTTTATACAACTGCCACATTCATCCAACCTTATTTCTATACAATAAACACACATTAATCGAAGATTTATTGAAAAAAACCATCCGCCAGAAAAAGTAGTTCCCACAACTACAAAAAAGACAATTTGCCTCCATGTGGAAGCAGATCGGAAGTGCATCCAACCAACTAACACATCCAACTGTGTATTATTGGAATGATTGAGAGAAGTTGCCTCATGTGGAAGCAGCTTGAAGTGCATCCAACCAACTAACACATCCAACTGTGTATTATTGGAATGATTGATTGAAAATTTTATTACCAGATGCAGAATGGGTACAATACAGTACGGCTCAATACACACAATTGTTAAGGGAATGCAGACCTACTTTCCATAGAACTTCATTCTTAGATGCTTCTATAGAAAGTAGGTAAAACAAATTAAAAGGTTTTCTTTGCCCTATAGGAAAAAAACATTTTCTTCGCCCTATTTTTTTATTTATTTTTTTAAACCTACTGTAGAGGGCCTAAACTTAACCAGTTGGAAACCAAGCGTACAGTAATAAAATTAGCAATCAATCAATCAATCAACTCAATAGGCCATGCTCACTTAGAACAGCGCAGCACCCAGCTCTCTCTCAGTCTGACTATCCCCCGCGTTGCAGACAGGAGTGTGTGTGTGTGTGTGTGTGTGTGTGTGTGTGTGTGTGTGTGTGTGTATGGGGGGGGGGGGTGTGTGGCGGTGGGTGGAGACTAGAGCTAGCGCTGACAGTCAGAGAGAAGGAAAAAGAAATTGAAAAAGAAAATGCAAATGAATCAATCAATCAAATCGCGATTTTTCTTTTGTTCTAGAATGACTCAAGACCCATCAATTACATCATCCAACATTGTTTAGAGGACTAACATATTCGCAGTGACAGAATCGCTTCATATTTAGTCGTTATGGCGCTATCAACATATCCATTTGTTGTCCGCGATCTTGTTTTCTCCCGGAGTGAGCCGGCGGAGTGATATGTGATTCGGTTGTGGGCGGGTCCTGAGCCCAGGACCGTGGATTGTTGCCAATAAAGACGTGTAAATGGACTGTTTCAGCCAATCAGAATCGAGAAATGTGCATGCCGTTGTATAATCTGTCCTACATCACTGTGCTGCAGAACTGGCCCCCATCTTCACCAACATTTTTAACACCTCCCTCCGTAATTGTTCAGTCCCCCAATGTCTCAAACAGTCCACCATCAGCCCTGTACCAAAATCCAACAATATCTCCTGCCTTAATGACTACAGAACAATTGCCCTCACATCCGTAGTAATGAAATCATTTGAACGCATCATTCTCACCCACCTCAAAACCAGCACCACCCCCCTCATGGACCCACATCAATTTGCCTACAGAACCAACAGGTCTGTGGATGACACAGTCAACACAGCCACTCATCACCTGCTGCAACACCTGGAAACCCGCAACTCATACGCCCGCATTCTGGTTATGGACTTCAGTTCCGCATTCAACACAATTATCCCAGCCAAACTCATCAATAAACTACTGGACATGAACATCGACCCCTGCATCTGTCACTGGATCCATAGCTTCCTCTCCAACAGACAACAGAAGGTCAAAATAAATAACATCACATCCCACCCTCTATATCTCAGCACAGGAGCCCCCCAAGGCTGCGTCCTTTCACCCTGGCTTTTCTCCCTATACACCAACCTGCTCATATCCCTCCACAACTCCGTAAAAATATACAAATATGCAGACGACACAACCCTTATAGGCCTCATCACAGACAATAACGAAACAGAATACCATACACAAATCAACCACACAATCACCTGGTGCACAGACAATAACCTCCTCCTCAACTCATCAAAAACCCAAGAACTCATCATCGACTTCAGATGCCAGCCAAACCCCAAAACCCCCATATCCATCTCCGGCAAACCCATAATCACCACAGACTCCTTCAAATTTCTCGGCACCCACATAAGCAATAACCTCAAATGGAAAACCAACACAGACCACATACACAAAAAAGCCAATCAAAGACTCTTCTTCCTCCGCCAGCTCAAAAAATACAGAGTCAGAAAACATCTCCTGCTCCGCTTCTACCAGGCTATCATTCAAAGCATCCTCACCTTCTCCATAACTGTTTGGTACAGCAATTTGGACACTCACTCCAAAAACAAACTCCAAAGAATTATCAATAAATCCTCCAAAATAATCCGCACCCCCCTCCCTTCTCTCGAATCACTCCACCGCCAAAGCACAGTTAGGAGAGCTAGAAAAATCATCTCAGACCCCACTCACCCAGCACACCACATCTTCCAGCTGCTGCCCTCCGGGAGGCGCTACAGATCCTTGACCACCAAAACATCCCGCTTCAAAAACAGCTTCTTCCCCACTGCCATACGGACACTGAACTCCCTGTAGTACCCCCCCCCCCCTGCAACCCCCCTTACCTCTGCTGACATGGACATAAACTCTGAACTGTAATTGTGTAATTGTGTTTTCTTCTAACTGCAGGTAGTATGTACGTTGTAAGTGAGTGATGTTATATGTTCTATGTTTTATGTTGGAACAAATGCTGTAACATGCTGCACTGAAACCAAATTCCACCAGCCTTGACAATGTTGACTGCAAACAAGTCATTGATAAGCGACGGCCATATTATATACACATAGCCATAATTTAAGATCGCGTTCGCAAATATGAGAGCTCTATCATTGAAGTGGGCGTTGGCATTCAACGGGGTTCCGGGGCACCGGACCCGTGGCACGGAAAGTGTTAAAGGGGAACTATTTTACTATTTCTTTCACTATTTGGGCACTTTTACACAATTCCTGTGAGTCTATGGAACACCTCTGTAATATATATATTTTTTTTATTCGTTGTTTTGTATTTCTAATCAAGTCCTCAAAAACAGCATTTTTCTACCTCAAGATCTCGAGCTGTTTTGAGCCTGGGCTCCTAAACCACTGCGCCGCGTCGTGTTCGCCTGAACATTAACATGCAGCAGTGACTATATGACATCACATATAGGCACATTTTCAAACGACTCAGTTCAGTGAGGGTGAATATTGTGAGAGGAGAATTGGAAGAATGCGCCAATATGAGAATTTTGAGACATAGATCATATTAATATAGTTCACATAGCTAGGAAACAATGCTAAACACTCAAAAAGGCCATTTATAAGATAGTTCCCCTTTAAGAGCGGTGGTGAGCGAGCAGGGCGGGTGGTTGGTAGAAGGAGGAAGAGTATGCGGGCCGCGGGGGGATATAAACCCCTTCGGTTCTGCGGAAGAGCTGGTGCCAGAGAGGGCCTTGCTCTCTCCTACCATCACATCCCAGAGTGTTACATGGAGGGGGCAGGGGTTTCATCTTTGATGCCTTGCTGGCAAAAGTTGGGGTTCAATTCCCCGACGCCAAATGGTGAGAGGCCTCAGACGCGAGACATAAACACGGAGAGAGAGGCGCACTGTCTGCAGGCCTAGGAGGCTGTATCCCCCCATTTCCTTCACCTCTCTCTTCGTCTGTTTTTTTCTTTTACAACCTAAACCCCCATATTCCCCCCCCCCAATGTTTCCTTCAATAAAGAGACCCTCTTAGGAGGGGCGGGTTTTTATTGAAGCAGCGTGTAAACATTTCACTGAATGTGTTTTGTGTATGCCTCGAACGTAGAGTATGAGTGTAACAGGGCAATTCTTGCTTGTGAATGAAGCCGCAGGTGCTCGTGTGGCCAAGTTTTAGACAAACGTGGACCCAGGGCTCACGGTTGGTAGCTAGCTTCGTGTTGTGGTTTTTCTAAGCGATGACGCGTGCATATGGCCATATGCTCGCGTATGTGTTCACTTGGAAAAACAACACACGGCTGAAGACACTCTCCTTTTCACCTTGTATGTCTCTTCATTTTACGTGAGGTTGGTTGAGGGGGGGGGGGTATAAACCACTCCTTGGATGTGTCATATCAATTTGGTGAAGTTCTAACTGTGCGTGTGGTGAGGAGGTGGCATAAAACAAGCGCTCCTGTCACTAGGGATTCCCTTACGCACCAGCGTCAGCGTCGAGCAGGCATTAGAGGTGACGGGCGAGGGACTACTAGACCTTGGCTGTGTTCCCCCTCCCTCTACCCCTCTTCCCCGTTCTCCTGGTTTTCACCTACCCCCCCCCCCCCCCCCCCCCCCCTCAAAATACTATGTTTTAAAATAAAAAGTCCCTCTATAAGTGGCAAGTTTTGTTGGAACAAACGTGTGATTTTTTCACTATGTATTTTGTGTATGTCTCGTACGAAATAACAATGGGGGCCCACTACCCACTACCTTTTTCTGGTGAAGTTAAAATGTGGCGGGCGGCATTTCTTGTTTGTGAAGAGAGTCACAGGGATTCATGTGGACGCGTTTTTTGAACAAACGTAGACCCTGAATTCACGATTGGTGGCTTGCTATTGTGTGTTTGGCTTTTCAAAGCAATGTACAGCACATGGCTAAGGGCACTGCTCCTCTTTCGCCTCGTATATGTTTTTACTTTACATGGTAAGGTAAAATATGGTGGGCGGCAAGTTTTTGCTTATGAAACGGAACTGTATAGGGACTCAGGTGGACGCATCTTTTAAACAGACGTAGTCCCAGATCCCACGGTTTGGTGGTTAGCTGTTGTGTTTGGCGTAAATCAACGCACGGCTAGTAAAACCGCTCCTTGTTTTCGCCTCATATGTTTTTCGCTTTACGTGAGCTTGGTTGGGGGGGGTGGGGATAAACCCTCCCCTTTGGGTATGTTATATCCTTGGTAAAATGCTGGCGACGGGTGATGAGGACGTGGCTTAAAAACGAGCGCTCCCGGGCGGCTAAGTGGCGCAGTGGGCAAGGCGCTCGCCACTGACGCAGGAGATGCTGGGTTCGAGCCCAGCTCTCGGCGTTGCTACCGGCTTGGCTGGTCGTTCATACTAATACAATTGGCAGTATTAGGGGGTGGGAAAGCCGGATGGGTGGTGATCGGATGTTGTGGACAGCGACTCCTACAGGTTGGTTGGTGCGCCTGTACAGCAGAATCAGGAAGTATCGGGGGCAGCGTGAGCCTTCCACACGTTACTCCTCGCAACTGAGAGATCGCGCTGTGCAGGTGAAAAGATGCGACGGCTGCCTCCTCGTGTACCGGAGGGGACACGTGATGCAAGGCTTCGTCCACATTGCAGCCGACCAGTGGGAGGCATGGTCTAACAACGTCTCGCTTTCCCCTGTCGCCCTTCAAACGGTCACAATATATATAAAATATATCGGCCTGAGCTATACAATAGGGGCATATATTAACTAAAGGCTAATATGCCGGTTACATTAGGAGACACGATATAAATACAGGATAAAGTACACGATATACAATACACAATACAATATAAAATGTGCAGTACAAAATTGTATGAGTGGACTTAACTCGCCCTCGCGGCACGACCCTCCCAACACCGTCCAACGCTCCGGGAAAGCGACTCGGTTGACGGCGTGTACGCCAGATTGTGGCTTTTACCCTGGCAGTCAGACTCGCATTCGCAAGAACGTTCGAGTGTAGCGTTATGGGAGCTAGATACAGCAGCACCCTCTATTTCCCGGTCCCTCGTATAGCTCCAGGAGGATAGGCCTCCCCTCCTATCACTATACAGAACCTGTGCCCGCTCGCTGTCTTTTCTTCGTCGCCGGTGGTCCTACCTAACCACGATCGACCCCTCCCCCCTGGAATCCTAACAGGGTGCTGGTACCAAATGTAGCGAGGACTGGCTTTTGAATAGTCCCAGCGTCTCCTCCCGACCGCAATCAGTAACACCTGAGTTCAATCATGACCGCCGATTGAGTCCCTGCTCCTGACGTCATCATTCATTATTCTGTCTCATTTATATCACAGTAGGATAGACCGGTCTATCGGTCAATCCTACATTACGCTTGTGACGGAGACAGACTTTCGGAACCTTCATTTGGGAGAATTAAATAATACGTTTAATAATAAATAGGACAACGGATACGTTTAACGAATTCCATATAAATCAATAGTTTATTACGGAGCTAGCTGCCACACCTTGAAGTGCCGGTCCGTAAAAATAATGCCAACATTAAACCGTCCGTAGTCGTCAGATAGACTCAATTGGTTGTGCGTAATGTAGGATAGACCGGTCTATCAAGAGAGAGAGATAGACCGGTCTATTAAAAATTATTATTACATGGCGTTTTCACATTCGCCGAAATGCTTGCTTGTGATTGGTCAATAGCCCGCGTCAGAGGTCCGTTATCACACAATAATGACCGATGTGGGACAATAATGACTGCTGTGCGCAGCTGTTCGCAATCAAGCCCACTACAACACTGTATCAGTGCTGCTCAGCATATGCACAGCTGCACTCAGTCATGCAATCAGACCAGAGACCTGCCGGCTGCCGATAATAATAATCACTTTATTTGGGCTGACAGAGCCACAGAACAACTGCGTCTTCATTTGATCTAGTCTTGTCGATGAATTAGGTATATTGTTAGTAAGTTAGCCATGTAATAAGCGGGATAATGTATAGCTATACTCGATCATTGTCGCAAAATAATTGACCTTCACTGACGTTTAAAACACCTCGGCGCTGCGCCTCGGTATTTTAAACTCCGTGTCGGTCAATTATTTTGCGACAATGACCTCGTAGCTATACATTATCCCTTACTTAATTAACAGGAACGTTAGTTGGAGAAGGTGTAGTAGTGGCCGCTTGTCAACCTGTTAAGCCTTAAGGTCCCCCTATAGGGGGACCCTTCTTTTATTTATCATAAATCTATCAATAGAGACTGTATTATATCCCCAATTATCATATCATGGGGTATCATTGTAAATCCACACTCATTGGCTACAACCCTGTGCAAAGATTTTCGGGATCGCCAAATGATTGACGGAGCTAGAGCCCCGGGAGTCTGGGGTGGTAATGTGTACTTTTGCGTACTTTGGGGCACGCCTCACATATCGGCATGTAACTCGAGAACCGCTGAACGGATTTTGTCACCTGAAAGGGCAATCGACAGGCAACAAATAGGGCTTTAATTCTATATATAAATTGTATTAAAAGAAATGCACACCCGAGCCACTAGAGGTCGGCAAAGAATCGTCCACATGTGGGCCCTTGGATGTTAAAAGGTCAATGTTTTTAAATATTCTTTCTGTAGCCAAGAGTAAAGACCATAACCCTATCAAAAACAGTAGTCAAAGTGTATATTTTCATTTTTACCGATGTTTTATATGTTTTATCGGAAATACAAATTTATCGGAAAATGCTAATTATCGTAAAAACCGCAAGAAATGACTAAATCCAGATTCAACCCTGCCATTGGAAAGAGGAGCATTTTCCCTATCCATAGATGTATGATTTGGCCATAATAAGGTCAAGGTCAAGTTCAAGGTCAAATATGAATTTATAATTAAAGTCGATTATCATTAATTACTGTGTAACTGAGGGGTTACAAAACCCTGACTGTATTAAAGATTGTGATAGATTAAACCACTGCTAATTATCATTATTATTACTTGCCAGAAAGTACAGTTAATTATGGCAGACACTCAGAATAATACGGCACGGTGACAAAGAAATATCATTTAGAATATTTATTGTTATGCAGCAAATTGTACAGAGATGGGAATTAAGGTCGCGCTTGTATGGCGAAGAATATGAATAAGTCAGTCAGTAGCAAACGTCAGTTGGAATGAATCATTCCTACGATGGGGTACTAGACTAAACGCCGCCTGGCATAGGATGGCAATATAGGGGGAAACGCTGGTACCGCTGGAGACAGGGGGTTTCCTCCCAGAGATGTAAGCTCTGGAGGAAGGAAGAATGTTCGGATACTCAGTCTGTTCAATTGAAGAAGCAGGGGGTTCTCGTATAGAATCCAGTCCTTGTAATCCAAAGGCTCAGCAACAAAGCAATAACTGTAATCCAATTGCCCGATAGCAATGACGATAGCCAGCTAGCTTCGGTCCACAAAGCCAGCCCGAAGTAGATCTTCAAGGTGGTTAAATCCAAACGACAGTGGGTATTAACGATGCTCTTCTCCAGGTAGTACGTTCCACAATCACTATAATCCAACCAATACTGGTTCTGCAATCGCCGCCGTCGGTTCCAATATGCACATGTCCAGTAGGTTCTACGACTAGGCCCTCCTCGTGTACTGGCACCAATGTATTTAGTCCACGCACACTGGCTAAGGTTCCACTAGCTACTAAACGAACGAACTGCTGGGTAATGCTGCACACGAACGAACTGCTGTTGGCACGATGCACAATAAATAACGACTCTTTACTTCACATTAAGCTAAGTTGAACTTGACGTTACTGCATTAACTCTGACACTTTTACTATTCACTTCGCACGTGGTTCTCAACACTCTGTTTAGACGAACTGCTTGCACTTCACTGTTTTACCGAACGAACGCACACTGCTGTTCGCACCTGCCGCGATATATATACTTAAGTGGCTTTCTAGTGCCAAACCTCAGTTCTCGTCTCGAATCAATGCCCCGTCTCCAGGCATGCTCCAACATGCCTGGGCTCGCCTTTGAACCTGACTTTAGGGGCGCGCCATCTGGCGCCGAGAACGTTATCCAATGAGGAAAGTGAATATTACTAGGATTCAAACGCAGGCTTAAAGGGATATAAATTGTATATATAAATAATATACAAGGTATATAAAACAATAAACGTAGATTCTCAGCTTTTAATCTGGCCCTTCACAACAACTGTATCTACAAATCCTTCTGTTTAATCATCTTCCCGTGGTTCATTTGCTTAGATTTTTTCTCCTACCTGTATACATTTTTGATCATCATCATCAAAATCATAAATCATAATTAATCATAATTAATTTATTCATTCCAATTTACTCAGCCTAGTAACAGACACAATATTTCTGACACTGGAAATACATACCCCCAGGTCCCTAGATGTTCCTAGATACCAAGAATATGCTAATTGACCTTGCAGAAGTGGAGCAATCTTCCATTTACTTAGGCATGTACCTTTAGGCGAAAACAGTCTACAGATTAACAGGTTTCTTATAAATGGACAATGCGCCACAATGCACCTACTTAGATGTTTTTATACTCGGGTAACAAAATAAGTTGTGGATGTTGACAGAGTTGAATGTCCAGGCTGCAACTGATGTAGTTTGTAAGGTTTATTGTCCAAAGAAAATTATGGTTGAGAACAGAACAGTTTGCGTCTTCCGTGAAAAAACTCTCTCTCTCAGCGATCCGTCGTGCAGTAATGTCAGGAATAATGAGGAGAGGTTGTATTTGTATATGGTGGTTTCATTCCAGCTCAATATGGGTTTTACATGTTAATACTTTCCCTTGTAATACACAACACAGCTACCTGCTAATACGCTCGCTTCACAACAACCTAACGTCACAACACCGCCAGCTAAACAGAGCGACACATATAGCTTATTATACCTGAACGTCGTGTCTGGTGTGGGGTGCTAAGCGAGGCGCTGTCACTCGCCTGCCGTGTGCTTTTGACTTTACTGTTGTCAATTACAGTAACAATCTCCTAAGATTATCTGCGGCTAATCGACCTTGAATAAATCCAGTCTGATCATAGTGTACCAGCACCGTCATATACTTCTGCAGACGACGGGCTAGTATTTGGCAAAACATTTCATTGGGTCATTGGGGTCCTTGTCTTTTTTATGTAACAAGGAGAACAAGGCCATGTTAAATGTGATGGGATGGACTGGACGCGTGTAACTGTTCCGCAACAGTAAGTGACTTCCGGGGTAGGCCTGATTGGCCCCGACAAGGCACGTGACGCGCAACTTTCTCTGCCGCGCGGCACGCTCCGCGGAGCCGAGCGGCAGAGCTTACGGAATTACGTAACCGTCCAAATACGCCATGACTCTCATTCGGCGCTATAGCTCACCTGGCAGAGCAGCGGTCCTGCGATCCTGCGGTCCGTTGTTGGTGAGTTCGAATCCCATCAAAACTTTTTTTTTTAACGTGTATTCTTTCGCCGGTTAAGGTTAGGCATGGTTAAGGTTAAGGTTAAGGTTAGGCATTGTTTTGGAGTTGGTTAAGGTTAGAACGGTTAAGTTTAGGCGCTGTTAAGGAGCTGGTTAAGGTTAGAGTTTGTCTTAGAGAATGGCAATATTCTTTCTATCATGGTTAAGGTTAAGGTTAAGGTTAGGCATTGTTTCGGAGTTGGTTAAGGTTAGAACGGTTAAGTTTAGGCGCTGTTAAGGAGCTGGTTAAGGTTAGAGTTTGTGTTAGAGAATGGCAATAGACAGCCTATTTCCGCGCGACAGCTCTCAGCAGCCTCGTTGCACGTCCTGAGTTTGCCGCGTCACGTGCCTGTCGGGGCCAATCAGGCCTACCCCGGAAGTCACTTACTGTTGCGGAACAGGTACACGCGGACTGGACACCATATTGTCAGTAGCCTACCCTATCAGCAACTGTTGTTTACACACAAACATTGACTTCAGAGATTACTTCTGTGTACTTATACTGTATATTATTCAACTCACCATGAGCAGAGCTTTCATTAGACTGTGACGATTTTGAAAATAATCCCTTTTGGAGCAAAACATTTGCAGCTATCTTGCATTTGAAGGTCAAAAATAGCCTAGGTAAAATCATTATATAAACACCAAATATGTATTTCCTGACAAACATAAGCTCTGAAACCATGTATTGTGCATCATTGTAGGTCAAACCATTAAAAGGTTCACACACACACACACACGTACACACACACACACACACACACATACATATTTGGTCTCTCACAAAATGTCCCCGCCTTTTCTTTAAATACACCCCGGCTAAATTTGTTTATTAACCCTCCTAGATGACAAATCCATTGAGCAACGGACCTTTGCTCTCTGCGGTCACAGAAGTGCCACAGATAACCCAACTATTAATTGGCTGATATCAATCCCTGTCTCCTGAGCTGTTCAGCCATTGTGTAGTGTGATGTGATGTGTGCCTGGTGCCAGTGTATGGCAGCCATTGAGCCTGCGTAGCCCAAGGTTGGGTGCTACACAGTGGTGGTGAAGGAGGCAATTTGGGGAGCTACATTGTGGGGAGCGCTTTGAGTCTGAGAAAAGTGCTATATAAATGTAATTAATTAATTCTCTCTCTCCATTATTCTGTGTGTGTGTCTCTCTCGTTCTCTCCCCCTCTCCATTTCTGTCTCTCTCTCTCACTTGTATTATGTGTGTGTGTCTCTCTCTCTCTCTTCCTCTATCCCTCTCTCCCTTTCTCTCTCACTCTCTCCCCCTCTTTCTCGTAGTCTGTGTGTGTCTCTCTCTTTCTCGCTCATTCTCTATTTCCCCCTCTCTCTCATTCTCTCTCCCCCTCTCATTCTCTTTCTCTCTCTTTTTGTCTCTTCCTCTGTCCCTCTCCATTTCTGTCTCTCTCTCTCTCTTGTATTCTGTGTGTGCGTCTCTTTCTCTCTCATTCTCTATCTCCCCCTCTCTCTCATTCTCCCCCTCCCTCTCATTCCCTCTCTTTTTCTCTCTTCCTCTGTCCCTCTCTCCCTTTATCTGTCACTCTCTCTCCATCTCTCTCTCATATTCTCTGTGTGTGCGTGTGTCTCTCTCTGTCTCTCTCTCTCTCTCTCTCTCTCTCTCTCTCTCTCTCTCTCTCCCCCTGCGGAGTTGAGTATCTCCTGAATCCTATCTCAATTATGTTATGCAAATGGTTTAATATGAAGATAAAGACTGTTGCAGCGCATGCCACTCTCCTGGTTCACGGCCTCCCGTTTCCACAACGATACTTCTAACGAGGAGGGCATTGTTCGGGAGTCATTAAATGATGGCCTCGGTGACATGCACCCCCTCATCCCCCCCCCCCCCCCCCCCCCCTGCCCCGCGTCGACCATTAAAGCTGTTCCCACCCACACCAAGACAGACTCTGCAGACTCCTTTTAGCGACCAGCTCCTGGTTCCTTACACATCACAGTGTCACAGAATGGAAAATTACTCTCTCCTCCCACTGAGAAAATTGCTTTGGAATTGCTTGGTTATAAAGATGTGCTTTAGAGGGAGGGGGTTGCATGTAAGAGAGAGAGGTGAGAGGGGGGGTGGGGGGAGAAGAAATTAAAGGAAAAATGGAAAGAAAAGAAACATACAAACATAATTACTAAAGCGCTCTGAGGACGATTCTTACTGGATTTACCAATTATCAATGTCAACAGGGACTGGGGTTGTGTGTTGTTGGGGTTATGTGTCATTGACATGGTTTGTGATGTGTGTGTGTGTGTGTGTGTGTGTGTGTGTGTGTGTGTGTGTGTGTGTGTGTGTGTGTGTGTGTGTGTGTGTGTGTGTGTGTGTGTGTGTGTGTGTGTGTGTGTGTGTGTGTGTGTGTATGTGTGTGTACGTGTTGTTTTGTCTGAGTATATGTGACCCGGCACAGTCTAGGCCGTCTTGTTAAGGAGCTCACGATTCTTCAGAAAAACCCAAAATGTTGCGGAATTCAGAAATAGGTCGAAATGGAGATATTGGCAATTTTTGTGCTTTGAAACGTTCTCTATATGTCTCCTTATTTGCTAAACTTAATACAACTTGTAAATATGTTAATTATGGGGGAGTGGCTACTATAAAGTAGTGTACTTTCTGTCTCAGGTGTCGGAGAGGAGAGGCACAGAAATGAGAAGAGAGGAGACGCACCAAAATCCATTCCGAGACAACGGGCCCAGTACTTTATTGGCAGTGTGAAAATATGCCGCGAAACATTAATATCTTTGGAACCGTTTGTGTTAAATTGTATCTGAATTGAGATGAGATTATCTTCTAGAGAGACGGCTCTATAACAGAGGTCCCCAACCATCGGGTCGCGGACCGGTACCTGGCCGTGGATCATTTGGTACTATAGGCCGCAACGAAAGAATAAAGTTGTTTAAAATTAAATGCATTTGGGCGGCTGATTGGCGCAGTGGGCAAGGCGCTCGCCTCTAACGCAGGAGATGCTGGGTTCGAGCCCAGCTCTCTGCGTTGCTACCGGCTGGCCGGTCGTTCATACTAACACAATTGGCAAGTGTTAGAGGGTGGGAAAAGCCGGTGGGTGGGGATTTGACGTTGTGGACAGCGACTCCTACATGTCGGTTTGGTGACGCCAGTGCGACGGAAGCAGGAAGTGTCGGCGGCAGCGTGAGCCTCCCACGCATTACTCCTCGCCACTGAGAGTACGAGCTGGATGGATGTTAGACAGAGCAGTTGGACTGAAACAAGTCATGAAATAAGCTTTGAACCGCATGGATACTGTCAAGAAAACACCAGTAACTTAACCGGAAATCATTCTGTAGGGGGTCATGTGGTAGGGTATGTAGCATTGCCATTTGTATAGGTAGGGTGGCCACTGGCCATCATTATTATTGTATTTATAATAGCATGTTGAACATCAGGTTAGTATAGGTAAGTCATTTTGTATTTATATATAGTGTGGTGCTGTGTTTTTGTTAGTAACCCCCCTTTTCTGTTTCCCCTTCTCAGGTACCACCAGCCCCTTCCTGTAGAGTGTGGAGTCTCCTGAATCCCAGGTGATGACTGCAGCTGAGGGCAATTACTCATTAAGGGCACACTCATGGCCTTATGCCACTGTTGTGGGACTGTGTTCTTTTGGTTTGCATTTCTATTTCTAGTGGCCCTATTGTGTCTTGCTGGTTTGTATACCATGCAAGTGCGATTGTGTCCTGTGACACCCTGAAACACCCGAAACACTGCAGAAGCCATAGCGAGCCCCCCTCGTAAGGAACCCCCAAAACGTCAGCAAACCGAGGGAGCCCAACAGTGAAAACCAACCAAAATCCATCAAGGCACACGCAAGAGACCAGCACCCAACTCCAGGAAAGATCCGGGAAAGGCCCAGCGGAAGCCATAGGCATGTGATCATTGTGATAATCGTGATAACTCACCGACATGTTCGAGAAACTCTAGACACTCTGCCAGACCTGTAGTAGCGAACTGCAGACCTGTAGAACTGCAGACCTGTAGAACTGCAGACTGTAGAACTGTAGACTGTAGAACTGCAGACTGTAGAACTGCAGAACTGCAGACCTGTAGAACTGCAGACTGTAGAACTGCAGAACTGCAGACCTGTAGAACTGCAGACCTGTAGAACTGCAGACCTGTAGAACTGTAGACTGTAGAACTGCAGACCTGTAGAACTGCAGACCTGTAGAACTGCAGACCTGTAGAACTGCAGGCTGTAGAACTGCAGACTGTAGAACTGCAGACTGTAGAACTGCAGACCTGTAGAACTGCAGACTGTAGAACTGCAGACTGTAGAACTGCAGACTGTAGAACTGCAGACTGTAGAACTGCAGACTGTAGAACTGTAGACCTGTAGAACTGCAGACTGTAGAACTGCAGACTGTAGAACTGCAGACTGTAGAACTGCAGACTGTAGAACTGCAGACTGTAGAACTGCAGACCTGTAGAACTGCAGACTTGTAGAACTGCAGACTGTAGAACTGCAGACTGTAGAACTGCAGACCTGTAGAACTGCAGACCTGTAGAACTGCAGACTGTAGAACTGCAGACTGTAGAACTGCAGACCTGTAGAACTGCAGACTGTAGAACTGCAGACTGTAGAACGCAGTAGAACTGCAGACTGTAGAACTGCAGACCTGTAGAACTGCAGACCTGTAGAACTGCAGACTGTAGAACTGCAGACCTGTAGAACTGCAGACCTGTAGAACTGCAGACCTGTAGAACTGCAGACTGTAGAACTGCAGACCTGTAGAACTGCAGACCTGTAGAACTGCAGACTGTAGAACTGCAGACCTGTAGAACTGCAGACTGTAGAACTGCAGACTGTAGAACTGCAGACTGTAGAACTGCAGACCTGTAGAACTGCAGACTGTAGAACTGCAGACTGTAGAACTGCAGACCTGTAGAACTGCAGACTGTAGAACTGCAGACCTGTAGAACTGCAGACTGTAGAACTGCAGACTGTAGAACTGCAGACCTGTAGAACTGCAGACTGTAGAACTGCAGACTGTAGAACTGTAGACCTGTAGCGAACTGCAGACCTGTAGCGAACTGCAGGACGACTATCTCCTCAAGCGTTCCTTCAGCTTGCCTCCAGTCAGGCTCTAGTTGAAAACAGAGGAAATAGCGTGTGCAGCTCTCTAGAGGTCTGCTGACGTCACCCAGCGAAGGGTTCTCTTGGGGGGCCGATGAGGCCCGAGCTCTAAAGACACAGAACACATCGGTACATTTCATGTCCCGTTACCATGTCCCTCCTTTATCCAAAGCGACTTACAAGTTGTGTACAACAGGTCAGCAGGAAGGGTACAACTCTGGCAGCTAAGGGTGAGTAAGATTGTTCTTCAAACAGTGTTGAACTTTGAGCGCTACAGTGTTGAGTGCATAGTAGTATAGACATAGTAGCATAGTAGGTAGTAATATAGACATGGTAGATTACTTAGCAGCAAAGTGCATGATAATAAAAGACAGATTTCAGATATTGATTGAAGACGTTTTTCGTTTTTTTGGCCAGCTTGCTTGTAGGAGTCGCCGCTAGGC
>NC_140176.1:36055451-36057951 GCF_963971535.1 Notolepis coatsorum | reverse complement strand
TCGGGGCCCTTGATTCGTGATCAAAGCAGTAATCAGTGGAGACAATGGGGCGGCGAAATTGCCACGGCTCGCATTGGTGACCTATCCACCTGCAGTGAATGGAAGTGGCCCACACGCGGCTCAATGTTCTCCGGATCGATAATAACGCTCGGCGAAGCCCGCACACCTTTCCTCCAACTCAACTCATCTGTGGAATGGTGAAATGATGCGTGGATAGGCATGCGCCTTGGATCATTTCCCGAGGCAATGTCAGTATACGAGCCATGCTTTCAGAAATAGATGGGCCCCTATAGTAGGCTATAGGGCCTATAGCGCACTTTCTGAGCGCATGGTCTAGAATGAGACTTTGTACTATATTGTATATTATTTTGTATATTGTTTGGCTTTTATTATTTTTAGTTTTTACTGTAATGAAGCACAATCTCAGGGGCCTCATACAGAACCAAGCATTTAACTGTAATGTATATATGTAACAAACAAAACAAAACTTCAACAAATAGAATCTCTCTACCGGTTTGAGGGAGCTAGGATTTGGAGACCAAAAGAGAGATTGCAGTCCCCCCCTCCTCACAGAACCCCAGTGCCTGTGTACTCTGGGTGAATGACAATAGCGAGCAAAGGCAATGGCCCATCTTTTTTAATTCATGATGTAAATAATTATAGGCCTATAAAATTGCTTTCCCATGGGGCCTTTTTGAACAAACAACGCCCCGAAACCCCAAAAGAAAGCTATAGACTCTGGTTGAAGCATTAAGTCCATTAATTATTTTCCCTTACACAAGGCCAAATTATCGAGTCAGTTGAGCGAAATTAGAGCCCTTTGTTTTTTATCAGACCGCATTACCGTTGGAAATTACGGATGATGACTGCGTGCGCACGTTGCCTTTGTTGCTCCGATCATCGCCTTTCGTTCTGAACTCGCGCTAACAAGTCATTAAATTGACTCCCTTCGCGCTCTCATTATGCGGGCTGTTAATAACCGCTAATTAACTTTGCTTACACGCGCCTTAAAAGCCCCCTCCGTTTTCTCTCTCTCTGCCTCCCTTTTCCTGACCGGCCCCTCAAGCGGAGCAGCATCCAATTATGTCACAGCGCAAGGATGGAGACAAGTCGCCTGCAGACACCGGGCCACGGGGACGAGAGAGGGCGACAATGGATGCTGTTCCATTAGGCTCAGCACACAGGTATCCAACGTGTCGTTCAAAAACATCACAATGACCGCATAATAGCCTAAATCAATTATTGAGCCTCCCGACCTGTTCCAAATGCCACTTGTGTGTGTCTGTCTGTGTGTGTGTGTGTGTGTGTGTGTGTGTGTGTGTGTGTGTGTGTGTGTGTGTGTGTGTGCGTGCGTGTGTGTCGTGTGCGTGCACGTGGGAGCGAAATTACGAAGGGGGGGTCATTTAAATGAGCAATGTGGCACTTTCTGTATTGGAGTTCGTCTGGGGGAAGGACAAGTTGGTAGCAATGTGAGGTTGCCATGCCCCTGAACGATCTCCCCTCTCGGCCTGTAATTGCCTACAGGCGCCATCACAGTCAGATTGGTCAGGTTAATAAGCAACAGAAGACTGAATAGGGCTTGGCCTGGCTATACTGTAAATAAATTACAAGTTGTCTCAATTTATACTTTCAAGTAACCTTAGGCTTTTCTGTTTTGAATCAACTAATTGGAGAGGGTAAATATTACAGCATTCCTATTTAAGATAAGAGATATTTTATTGATCCCCTTGGGGAAATCCGGGCATCATGGGGGAGGGGGGAGGGGAGGTACAGGTATGGGCAGGGTATAATAGTATACATAACTATAGGCAATAGAATTAGATATGAATATAAAGATATGAAAAAAATAACAGTGTAAACCAAAGGTGCAGATGAGGGTCTGTATTATTTTGTTAATACAATTCCTATTATGATGTATATTATAGCTGGAGCTCGGGGCATGTAACGTCTGCAGAGTTACCAAACCCAAAGTCCACGTCAGAGGGAGTTATTCTCTCAGACAGGAATCACTGTTCCTTGAACTGCTTGAAAACTGTTTGTAGTCTTTTCTTGCTAGAATACCTTAGTCCAGTATTTTCTTCCTTGTACATATACGTCACTATGTAACACAATACTTTACTGTTGGCATATATGTATATTGATATTGAATATTGTTCAATATTGTTCAAACCTGACTGCGCTCTGGTCTGACTCCTAACTCACGTATCTCCATTTGTCAAGATGTCAGCTCGCTCATAAACTCTTTGCTCAGGTGCTGGTTGTCTGTGCGCACGACTCGTTAGTAGTTTATAATGGTTTACAAAAATATGTTTCTGACAACATTTTAGGTGAAGAATAAGATATGCAACTGCTGGATTTAATCTGCAACGCCAAGTTTTACAGTTTGATCTGAATTGTGAACCAGGGAAGTCCATGCAGCAGGCGCAGGGGATAAGCAGCTCTTATTCATTTAAAGAGGCATGCAGTGACTCAGCCTGTACAGATGTAACTAGCGCTTTTT